>NW_027448778.1:0-257772 GCF_030867145.1 Opisthocomus hoazin
TGCTTGTCTTGTCCCATCAAACTTCAAATGTCAGCTTAGGTGGTCCGTGCCGGGCGCCTCCGCAGCCCTGCTCCGAAAATCCAAACGTCTGCAGATAGCTCGCAGGCAGAAAGAGCTAGCCTGGAAAGCTGTTGCTCAAGCCTCATCTGCCCATGGCACTGCTCGCACAGAGGCACAGAGACTGGGGCTGCTTGCTTGTCTTGTCCCCTCAAACTTCAAACGTAGCTTAGGTGGTCCGTGCCGGGCGCCTCCGGCAGCCCTGCTCCGAAAATGCGAACGTCTGCAGATAGCTCGCAGGCAGAAAGAGCTAGCCTGGAAAGCTGTTGCTCCGCCTCATCTGCCCATGGCACTGCTCGCACAGAGGCACAGAGACTGGGGCTGCTTGCTTGTCTTGTCCCCTCAAACTTCAAACGTAGCTTAGGTGGTCCGTGCCGGGCGCCTCCGGCAGCCCTGCTCCGAAAATCCAAACGTCTGCAGATAGCTCGCAGGCAGAAAGAGCTAGCCTGGAAAGCTGTTGCTCAGCCTCATCTGCCCATGGCACTGCTCGCACAGAGGCACAGAGACTGGGGCTGCTTGCTTGTCTTGTCCCCTCAAACTTCAAACGTAGCTTAGGTGGTCCGTGCCGGGCGCCCTCCGCAGCCCTGCTCCGAAAATGCAAACGTCTGCAGATAGCTCGCAGGCAGAAAGAGCTAGCCTGGAAAGCTGTTGCTCAGCCTCATCTGCCCATGGCACTGCTCGCACAGAGGCACAGAGACTGGGGCTGCTTGCTTGTCTTGTCCCCTCAAACTTCAAACGTAGCTTAGGTGGTCCGTGCCGGGCGCCTCCGGCAGCCCTGCTCCGAAAATGCGAACGTCTGCAGATAGCTCGCAGGCAGAAAGAGCTAGCCTGGAAAGCTGTTGCTCAGCCTCATCTGCCCATGGCACTGCTCGCACAGAGGCACAGAGACTGGGGCTGCTTGCTTGTCTTGTCCCATCAAACTTCAAATGTAGCTTAGGTGGTCCGTGCCGGGCGCCTCCGCAGCCCTGCTCAGAAAATCCAAACGTCTGCAGATAGCTCGCAGGCAGAAAGAGCTAGCCTGGAAAGCTGTTGCTCAGCCTCATCTGCCCATGGCACTGCTCGCACAGAGGCACAGAGACTGGGGCTGCTTGCTTGTCTTGTCCCTCAAACTTCAAACGTAGCTTAGGTGGTCCGTGCCGGGCGCCTCCGGCAGCCCTGCTCCGAAAATGCGAACGTCTGCAGATAGCTCGCAGGCAGAAAGAGCTAGCCTGGAAAGCTGTTGCTCAGCCTCATCTGCCCATGGCACTGCTCGCACAGAGGCACAGAGACTGGGGCTGCTTGCTTGTCTTGTCCCCTCAAACTTCAAACGTAGCTTAGGTGGTCCGTGCCGGGCGCCCTCCGGCAGCCCTGCTCCGAAAATGCGAACGTCTGCAGATAGCTCGCAGGCAGAAAGAGCTAGCCTGGAAAGCTGTTGCTCAGCCTCATCTGCCCATGGCACTGCTCGCACAGAGGCACAGAGACTGGGGCTGCTTGCTTGTCTTGTCCCCTCAAACTTCAAACGTAGCTTAGGTGGTCCGTGCCGGGCGCCTCCGGCAGCCCTGCTCCGAAAATGCGAACGTCTGCAGATAGCTCGCAGGCAGAAAGAGCTAGCCTGGAAAGCTGTTGCTCAGCCTCATCTGCCCATGGCACTGCTCGCACAGAGGCACAGAGACTGGGGCTGCTTGCTTGTCTTGTCCCCTCAAACTTCAAACGTAGCTTAGGTGGTCCGTGCCGGGCGCCTCCGGCAGCCCTGCTCCGAAAATGCGAACGTCTGCAGATAGCTCGCAGGCAGAAAGAGCTAGCCTGGAAAGCTGTTGCTCAGCCTCATCTGCCCATGGCACTGCTCGCACAGAGGCACAGAGACTGGGGCTGCTTGCTTGTCTTGTCCCCTCAAACTTCAAACGTAGCTTAGGTGGTCCGTGCCGGGCGCCTCCCGGCAGCCCTGCTCCGAAAATGCGAACGTCTGCAGATAGCTCGCAGGCAGAAAGAGCTAGCCTGGAAAGCTGTTGCTCAGCCTCATCTGCCCATGGCACTGCTCGCACAGAGGCACAGAGACTGGGGCTGCTTGCTTGTCTTGTCCCCTCAAACTTCAAACGTAGCTTAGGTGGTCCGTGCCGGCGGCCTCCGGCAGCCCTGCTCCGAAATGCGAACGTCTGCAGATAGCTCGCAGGCAGAAAGAGCTAGCCTGGAAAGCTGTTGCTCAGCCTCATCTGCCCATGGCACTGCTCGCACAGAGGCACAGAGACTGGGGCTGCTTGCTTGTCTTGTCCCCTCAAACTTCAAATGTAGCTTAGGTGGTCCGTGCCGGGCGCCTCCGGCAGCCCTGCTCCGAAAATGCAAACGTCTGCAGATAGCTCGCAGGCAGAAAGAGCTAGCCTGGAAAGCTGTTGCTCAGCCTCATCTGCCCATGGCACTGCTCGCACAGAGGCACAGAGACTGGGGCTGCTTGCTTGTCTTGTCCCCTCAAACTTCAAACGTAGCTTAGGTGGTCCGTGCCAGGCGCCTCCGGCAGCCCTGCTCCGAAAATGCGAACGTCTGCAGATAGCTCGCAGGCAGAAAGAGCTAGCCTGGAAAGCTGTTGCTCAGCCTCATCTGCCCATGGCACTGCTCGCACAGAGGCACAGAGACTGGGGCTGCTTGCTTGTCTTGTCCCCTCAAACTTCAAATGTAGCTTAGGTGGTCCGTGCCGGGCGCCTCCGGCAGCCCTGCTCCAAAAATGCGAACGTCTGCAGATAGCTCGCAGGCAGAAAGAGCTAGCCTGGAAAGCTGTTGCTCCGCCTCATCTGCCCATGGCACTGCTCGCACAGAGGCACAGAGACTGGGGCTGCTTGCTTGTCTTGCCCCCTCAAACTTCAAACGTAACTTAGGTGGTCCGTGCCGGCGCCTCCGGCAGCCCTGCTCCGAAAATGCGAACGTCTGCAGATAGCTCGCAGGCAGAAAGAGCTAGCCTGGAAAGCTGTTGCTCAGCCTCATCTGCCCATGGCACTGCTCGCACAGAGGCACAGAGACTGGGGCTGCTTGCTTGTCTTGTCCCCTCAAACTTCAAACGTAGCTTAGGTGGTCCGTGCCGGGCGCCTCCGGCAGCCCTGCTCCGAAAATGCGAACGTCTGCAGATAGCTCGCAGGCAGAAAGAGCTAGCCTGGAAAGCTGTTGCTCAGCCTCATCTGCCCATGGCACTGCTCGCACAGAGGCACAGAGACTGGGCTGCTTGCTTGTCTTGCCCCCTCAAACTTCAAACGTAGCTTAGGTGGTCCGTGCTGGGCGCCTCCGGCAGCCCTGCTCCGAAAATGCAAACGTCTGCAGATAGCTCGCAGGCAGAAAGAGCTAGCCTGGAAAGCTGTTGCTCAGCCTCATCTGCCCATGGCACTGCTCGCACAGAGGCACAGAGACTGGGGCTGCTTGCTTGTCTTGTCCCCTCAAACTTCAAACGTAGCTTAGGTGGTCCGTGCCGGGCGCCTCCGGCAGCCCTGCTCCGAAAATGCGAACGTCTGCAGATAGCTCGCAGGCAGAAAGAGCTAGCCTGGAAAGCTGTTGCTCAGCCTCATCTGCCCATGGCACTGCTCGCACAGAGGCACAGAGACTGGGGCTGCTTGCTTGTCTTGTCCCCTCAAACTTCAAACGTAGCTTAGGTGGTCCGTGCCGGGCGCCTCCGGCAGCCCTGCTCCGAAAATCCAAACGTCTGCAGATAGCTCGCAGGCAGAAAGAGCTAGCCTGGAAAGCTGTTGCTCAGCCTCATCTGCCCATGGCACTGCTCGCACAGAGGCACAGAGACTGGGGCTGCTTGCTTGTCTTGTCCCCTCAAACTTCAAATGTAGCTTAGGTGGTCCGTGCCGGGCGCCTCCGGCAGCCCTGCTCCGAAAATCCAAACGTCTGCAGATAGCTCGCAGGCAGAAAGAGCTAGCCTGGAAAGCTGTTGCTCAGCCTCATCTGGCCATGGCACTGCTCGCACAGAGGCACAGAGACTGGGGCTGCTTGCTTGTCTTGTCCCCTCAAACTTCAAACGTAGCTTAGGTGGTCCGTGCCGGGCGCCTCCGGCAGCCCTGCTCCGAAAATGCGAACGTCTGCAGATAGCTCGCAGGCAGAAGAGCTAGCCTGGAAAGCTGTTGCTCCGCCTCATCTGCCCATGGCACTGCTCGCACAGAGGCACAGAGACTGGGGCTGCTTGCTCGTCTTGCCCCCTCAAACTTCAAACGTAACTTAGGTGGTCCGTGCTGGGCGCCTCCGGCAGCCCTGCTCCGAAAATCCAAACGTCTGCAGATAGCTCGCAGGCAGAAAGAGCTAGCCTGGAAAGCTGTTGCTCAGCCTCATCTGCCCATGGCACTGCTCGCACAGAGGCACAGAGACTGGGGCTGCTTGCTTGTCTTGTCCCCTCAAACCTCAAACGTAGCTTAGGTGGTCCGTGCCGGGCGCCTCCGGCAGCCCTGCTCCGAAAATGCGAACGTCTGCAGATAGCTCGCAGGCAGAAAGAGCTAGCCTGGAAAGCTGTTGCTCAGCCTCATCTGCCCATGGCACTGCTCGCACAGAGGCACAGAGACTGGGGCTGCTTGCTTGTCTTGTCCCATAAAACTTCAAACGTAGCTTAGGTGGTCCGTGCCGGGCGCCTCCGGCAGCCCTGCTCCGAAAAATGCGAACGTCTGCAGATAGCTCGCAGGCAGAAAGAGCTAGCCTGGAAAGCTGTTGCTCAGCCTCATCTGCCCATGGCACTGCTCGCACAGAGGCACAGAGACTGGGGCTGCTTGCTTGTCTTGTCCCCTCAAACTTCAAATGTAGCTTAGGTGGTCCGTGCGGGCGCCTCCGGCAGCCCTGCTCCGAAAATGCAAACGTCTGCAGATAGCTCGCAGGCAGAAAGAGCTAGCCTGGAAAGCTGTTGCTCAGCCTCATCTGCCCATGGCACTGCTCGCACAGAGGCACAGAGACTGGGGCTGCTTGCTTGTCTTGTCCCCTCAAACTTCAAACGTAGCTTAGGTGGTCCGTGCCGGGCGCCTCCGGCAGCCCTGCTCCGAAAATGCGAACGTCTGCAGATAGCTCGCAGGCAGAAAGAGCTAGCCTGGAAAGCTGTTGCTCAGCCTCATCTGCCCATGGCACTGCTCGCACAGAGGCACAGAGACTGGGGCTGCTTGCTTGTCTTGTCCCCTCAAACTTCAAACGTAGCTTAGGTGGTCCGTGCCGGGCGCCTCCGGCAGCCCTGCTCCGAAAATGCGAACGTCTGCAGATAGCTCGCAGGCAGAAAGAGCTAGCCTGGAAAGCTGTTGCTCCGCCTCATCTGCCCATGGCACTGCTCGCACAGAGGCACAGAGACTGGGGCTGCTTGCTCGTCTTGCCCCCTCAAACTTCAAACGTAACTTAGGTGGTCCGTGCTGGGCGCCTCCGGCAGCCCTGCTCCGAAAATCCAAATGTCTGCAGATAGCTCGCAGGCAGAAAGAGCTAGCCTGGAAAGCTGTTGCTCAGCCTCATCTGCCCATGGCACTGCTCGCACAGAGGCACAGAGACTGGGGCTGCTTGCTTGTCTTGTCCCCTCAAACCTCAAACGTAGCTTAGGTGGTCCGTGCCGGGCGCCTCCGGCAGCCCTGCTCCGAAAATGCGAACAGTCTGCAGATAGCTCGCAGGCAGAAAGAGCTAGCCTGGAAAGCTGTTGCTCAGCCTCATCTGCCCATGGCACTGCTCCCACAGAGGCACAGAGACTGGGGCTGCTTGCTTGTCTTGTCCCATAAAACTTCAAACGTAGCTTAGGTGGTCCGTGCCGGCGCCTCCGGCAGCCCTGCTCCGAAAATGCGAACGTCTGCAGATAGCTCGCAGGCAGAAAGAGCTAGCCTGGAAAGCTGTTGCTCAGCCTCATCTGCCCATGGCACTGCTCGCACAGAGGCACAGAGACTGGGGCTGCTTGCTTGTCTTGTCCCCCTCAAACTTCAAATGTAGCTTAGGTGGTCCGTGCCGGGCGCCTCCGGCAGCCCTGCTCCGAAAATGCAAACGTCTGCAGATAGCTCGCAGGCAGAAAGAGCTAGCTGGAAAGCTGTTGCTCAGCCTCATCTGCCCATGGCACTGCTCGCACAGAGGCACAGAGACTGGGGCTGCTTGCTTGTCTTGTCCCCTCAAACTTCAAACGTAGCTTAGGTGGTCCGTGCCGGGCGCCTCCGGCAGCCCTGCTCCGAAAATGCGAACGTCTGCAGATAGCTCGCAGGCAGAAAGAGCTAGCCTGGAAAGCTGTTGCTCAGCCTCATCTGCCCATGGCACTGCTCGCACAGAGGCACAGAGACTGGGGCTGCTTGCTTGTCTTGTCCCCTCAAACTTCAAATGTAGCTTAGGTGGTCCGTGCCGGGCGCCTCCGGCAGCCCTGCTCCAAAAATGCGAACGTCTGCAGATAGCTCGCAGGCAGAAAGAGCTAGCCTGGAAAGCTGTTGCTCCGCCTCATCTGCCCATGGCACTGCTCGCACAGAGGCACAGAGACTGGGGCTGCTTGCTTGTCTTGCCCCCTAAAACTTCAAACGTAACTTAGGTGGTCCGTGCCGGGCGCCTCCGGCAGCCCTGCTCCGAAAATGCGAACGTCTGCAGATAGCTCGCAGGCAGAAAGAGCTAGCCTGGAAAGCTGTTGCTCAGCCTCATCTGCCCATGGCACTGCTCGCACAGAGGCACAGAGACTGGGGCTGCTTGCTTGTCTTGTCCCCTCAAACTTCAAACGTAGCTTAGGTGGTCCGTGCCGGGCGCCTCCGGCAGCCCTGCTCCGAAAATGCGAACGTCTGCAGATAGCTCGCAGGCAGAAAGAGCTAGCCTGGAAAGCTGTTGCTCAGCCTCATCTGCCCATGGCACTGCTCGCACAGAGGCACAGAGACTGGGGCTGCTTGCTTGTCTTGCCCCCTCAAACTTCAAACGTAACTTAGGTGGTCCGTGCCGGGCGCCTCCGGCAGCCCTGCTCCGAAAATGCAAACGTCTGCAGATAGCTCGCAGGCAGAAAGAGCTAGCCTGGAAAGCTGTTGCTCAGCCTCATCTGCCCATGGCACTGCTCGCACAGAGGCACAGAGACTGGGGCTGCTTGCTTGTCTTGTCCCCTCAAACTTCAAACGTAGCTTAGGTGGTCCGTGCCGGGCGCCTCCGGCAGCCCTGCTCCGAAAATGCGAACGTCTGCAGATAGCTCGCAGGCAGAAAGAGCTAGCCTGGAAAGCTGTTGCTCAGCCTCATCTGCCATGGCACTGCTCGCACAGAGGCACAGAGACTGGGGCTGCTTGCTTGTCTTTGTCCCCTCAAACTTCAAATGTAGCTTAGGTGGTCCGTGCCGGGCGCCTCCGGCAGCCCTGCTCCAAAAATGCGAACGTCTGCAGATAGCTCGCAGGCAGAAAGAGCTAGCCTGGAAAGCTGTTGCTCCGCCTCATCTGCCCATGGCACTGCTCGCACAGAGGCACAGAGACTGGGGCTGCTTGCTTGTCTTGCCCCCTAAAACTTCAAATGTAACTTAGGTGGTCCGTGCCGGGCGCTCCGGCAACCCTGCTCCGAAAATGCGAAACGTCTGCAGATAGCTCGCAGGCAGAAAGAGCTAGCCTGGAAAGCTGTTGCTCAGCCTCATCTGCCCATGGCACTGCTCGCACAGAGGCACAGAGACTGGGGCTGCTTGCTTGTCTTGTCCCCTCAAACTTCAAACGTAGCTTAGGTGGTCCGTGCCGGGCGCCTCCGGCAGCCCTGCTCCGAAAATGCGAACGTCTGCAGATAGCTCGCAGGCAGAAAGAGCTAGCCTGAAAGCTGTTGCTCAGCCTCATCTGCCCATGGCACTGCTCGCACAGAGGCACAGAGACTGGGGCTGCTTGCTTGTCTTGCCCCCTCAAACTTCAAACGTAACTTAGGTGGTCCGTGCCGGGCGCCTCCGGCAGCCCTGCTCCGAAAATGCAAACGTCTGCAGATAGCTCGCAGGCAGAAAGAGCTAGCCTGGAAAGCTGTTGCTCAGCCTCATCTGCCCATGGCACTGCTCGCACAGAGGCACAGAGACTGGGGCTGCTTGCTTGTCTTGTCCCCTCAAACTTCAAACGTAGCTTAGGTGGTCCGTGCCGGGCGCCTCCGGCAGCCCTGCTCCGAAAATGCGAACGTCTGCAGATAGCTCGCAGGCAGAAAGAGCTAGCCTGGAAAGCTGTTGCTCCGCCTCATCTGCCATGGCACTGCTCGCACAGAGGCACAGAGACTGGGGCTGCTTGCTTGTCTTGCCCCCTCAAACTTCAAACGTAACTTAGGTGGTCCGTGCCGGGCGCCTCCGGCAGTCCTGCTCCGAAAATGCGAAAGTCTGCAGATAGCTCGCAGGCAGAAAGAGCTAGCCTGGAAAGCTGTTGCTCAGCCTCATCTGCCCATGGCACTGCTCGCACAGAGGCACAGAGACTGGGGCTGCTTGCTTGTCTTGTCCCCTCAAACTTCAAATGTAGCTTAGGTGGTCCGTGCCGGCGGCCTCCGGCAGCCCTGCTCCGAAAATGCGAACGTCTGCAGATAGCTCGCAGGCAGAAAGAGCTAGCCTGGAAAGCTGTTGCTCAGCCTCATCTGCCCATGGCACTGCTCGCACAGAGGCACAGAGACTGGGGCTGCTTGCTTGTCTTGCCCCCTCAAACTTCAAACGTATCTTAGGTGGTCCGTGCCGGGTGCCTCCGGCAGCCCTGCTCCGAAAATGCGAACGTCTGCAGATAGCTCGCAGGCAGAAAGAGCTAGCCTGGAAAGCTGTTGCTCAGCCTCATCTGCCCATGGCACTGCTCGCACAGAGGCACAGAGACTGGGGCTGCTTGCTTGTCTTGTCCCCTCAAACTTCAAATGTAGCTTAGGTGGTCCGTGCCGGGCGCCTCCGGCAGCCCTGCTCCAAAAATGCGAACGTCTGCAGATAGCTCGCAGGCAGAAAGAGCTAGCCTGGAAAGCTGTTGCTCCGCCTCATCTGCCCATGGCACTGCTCGCACAGAGGCACAGAGACTGGGGCTGCTTGCTTGTCTTGCCCCCTCAAACTTCAAACGTATCTTAGGTGGTCCGTGCCGGGCGCCTCCGGCAGCCCTGCTCCGAAAATGCAAACGTCTGCAGATAGCTCGCAGGCAGAAAGAGCTAGCCTGGAAAGCTGTTGCTCAGCCTCATCTGCCCATGGCACTGCTCGCACAGAGGCACAGAGACTGGGGCTGCTTTCTTGTCTTGTCCCCTCAAACTTCAAACGTAGCTTAGGTGGTCCGTGCCGGGCGCCTCCGGCAGCCCTGCTCCGAAAATGCGAACGTCTGCAGATAGCTCGCAGGCAGAAAGAGCTAGCCTGGAAAGCTGTTGCTCCGCCTCATCTGCCCATGGCACTGCTCGCACAGAGGCACAGAGACTGGGGCTGCTTGCTCGTCTTGCCCCCTCAAACTTCAAACGTAACTTAGGTGGTCCGTGCTGGGCGCCTCCGGCAGCCCTGCTCCGAAAATCCAAACGTCTGCAGATAGCTCGCAGGCAGAAAGAGCTAGCCTGGAAAGCTGTTGCTCAGCCTCATCTGCCCATGGCACTGCTCGCACAGAGGCACAGAGACTGGGGCTGCTTGCTTGTCTTGTCCCCTCAAACTTCAAACGTAGCTTAGGTGGTCCGTGCCGGGCGCCTCCGGCAGCCCTGCTCCGAAAATGCGAACGTCTGCAGATAGCTCGCAGGCAGAAAGAGCTAGCCTGGAAAGCTGTTGCTCAGCCTCATCTGCCCATGGCACTGCTCGCACAGAGGCACAGAGACTGGGGCTGCTTGCTTGTCTTGTCCCCTCAAACTTCAAACGTAGCTTAGGTGGTCCGTGCCGGGCGCCTCCGGCAGCCCTGCTCCGAAAATGCAAACGTCTGCAGATAGCTCGCAGGCAGAAAGAGCTAGCCTGGAAAGCTGTTGCTCAGCCTCATCTGCCCATGGCACTGCTCGCACAGAGGCACAGAGACTGGGGCTGCTTGCTTGTCTTGTCCCTCAAACTTCAAATGTAGCTTAGGTGGTCCGTGCCGGGCGCCTCCGGCAGCCCTGCTCCGAAAATGCAAACGTCTGCAGATAGCTCGCAGGCAGAAAGAGCTAGCCTGGAAAGCTGTTGCTCAGCCTCATCTGCCCATGGCACTGCTCGCACAGAGGCACAGAGACTGGGGCTGCTTGCTTGTCTTGTCCCCTCAAACTTCAAATGTAGCTTAGGTGGTCCGTGCCGGGCGCCTCCGGCAGCCCTGCTCCGAAAATGCAAACGTCTGCAGATAGCTCGCAGGCAGAAAGAGCTAGCCTGGAAAGCTGTTGCTCAGCCTCATCTGCCCATGGCACTGCTCGCACAGAGGCACAGAGACTGGGGCTGCTTGCTTGTCTTGTCCCCTCAAACTTCAAACGTAGCTTAGGTGGTCCGTGCCGGGCGCCTCCGGCAGCCCTGCTCCGAAAATGCGAACGTCTGCAGATAGCTCGCAGGCAGAAAGAGCTAGCCTGGAAAGCTGTTGCTCAGCCTCATCTGCCCATGGCACTGCTCGCACAGAGGCACAGAGACTGGGGCTGCTTGCTTGTCTTGTCCCCTCAAACTTCAATGTAGCTTAGGTGGTCCGTGCCGGGCGCCTCCGGCAGCCCTGCTCCAAAAATGCGAACGTCTGCAGATAGCTCGCAGGCAGAAAGAGCTAGCCTGGAAAGCTGTTGCTCCGCCTCATCTGCCCATGGCACTGCTCGCACAGAGGCACAGAGACTGGGGCTGCTTGCTTGTCTTGCCCCCTCAAACTTCAAACGTAACTTATGTGGTCCGTGCCGGGCGCCTCCGGCAGCCCTGCTCCGAAAATGCGAACGTCTGCAGATAGCTCGCAGGCAGAAAGAGCTAGCCTGGAAAGCTGTTGCTCAGCCTCATCTGCCCATGGCACTGCTCGCACAGAGGCACAGAGACTGGGGCTGCTTGCTTGTCTTGTCCCCTCAAACTTCAAATGTAGCTTAGGTGGTCCGTGCCGGGCGCCTCCGGCAGCCCTGCTCCGAAAATGCGAACGTCTGCAGATAGCTCGCAGGCAGAAAGAGCTAGCCTGGAAAGCTGTTGCTCAGCCTCATCTGCCCATAGGCACTGCTCGCACAGAGGCACAGAGACTGGGGCTGCTTGCTTGTCTTGCCCCCTCAAACTTCAAACGTATCTTAGGTGGTCCGTGCCGGGCGCCTCCGGCAGCCCTGCTCCGAAAATGCAAACGTCTGCAGATAGCTCGCAGGCAGAAAGAGCTAGCCTGGAAAGCTGTTGCTCAGCCTCATCTGCCCATGGCACTGCTCGCACAGAGGCACAGAGACTGGGGCTGCTTGCTTGTCTTGTCCCCTCAAACTTCAAACGTAGCTTAGGTGGTCCGTGCCGGGCGCCTCCGGCAGCCCTGCTCCGAAAATGCGAACGTCTGCAGATAGCTCGCAGGCAGAAAGAGCTAGCCTGGAAAGCTGTTGCTCAGCCTCATCTGCCCATGGCACTGCTCGCACAGAGGCACAGAGACTGGGGCTGCTTGCTTGTCTTGTCCCCTCAAACTTCAAACGTAGCTTAGGTGGTCCGTGCCGGGCGCCTCCGGCAGCCCTGCTCCGAAAATCGAAACGTCTGCAGATAGCTCGCAGGCAGAAAGAGCTAGCCTGGAAAGCTGTTGCTCAGCCTCATCTGCCATGGCACTGCTCGCACAGAGGCACAGAGACTGGGGCTGCTTGCTTGTCTTGTCCCCTCAAACTTCAAATGTAGCTTAGGTGGTCCGTGCCGGGCGCCTCCGGCAGCCCTGCTCCGAAAATCCAAACGTCTGCAGATAGCTCGCAGGCAGAAAGAGCTAGCCTGGAAAGCTGTTGCTCAGCCTCATCTGGCCCATGGCACTGCTCGCACAGAGGCACAGAGACTGGGGCTGCTTGCTTGTCTTGTCCCCTCAAACTTCAAACGTAGCTTAGGTGGTCCGTGCCGGGCGCCTCCGGCAGCCCTGCTCCGAAAATGCGAACGTCTGCAGATAGCTCGCAGGCAGAAAGAGCTAGCCTGGAAAGCTGTTGCTCCGCCTCATCTGCCCATGGCACTGCTCGCACAGAGGCACAGAGACTGGGGCTGCTTGCTCGTCTTGCCCCCTCAAACTTCAAACGTAACTTAGGTGGTCCGTGCTGGGCGCCTCCGGCAGCCCTGCTCCGAAAATCAAACGTCTGCAGATAGCTCGCAGGCAGAAAGAGCTAGCCTGGAAAGCTGTTGCTCAGCCTCATCTGCCCATGGCACTGCTCGCACAGAGGCACAGAGACTGGGGCTGCTTGCTTGTCTTGTCCCCCTCAAACCTCAAACGTAGCTTAGGTGGTCCGTGCCGGGCGCCTCCGGCAGCCCTGCTCCGAAAATGCGAACGTCTGCAGATAGCTCGCAGGCAGAAAGAGCTAGCCTGGAAAGCTGTTGCTCAGCCTCATCTGCCCATGGCACTGCTCGCACAGAGGCACAGAGACTGGGGCTGCTTGCTTGTCTTGTCCCCTAAAACTTCAAACGTAGCTTAGGTGGTCCGTGCCGGGCGCCTCCGGCAGCCCTGCTCCGAAAATGCGAACGTCTGCAGATAGCTCGCAGGCAGAAAGAGCTAGCCTGGAAAGCTGTTGCTCAGCCTCATCTGCCCATGGCACTGCTCGCACAGAGGCACAGAGACTGGGGCTGCTTGCCTTGTCTTGTCCCCTCAAACTTCAAATGTAGCTTAGGTGGTCCGTGCCGGGCGCCTCCGGCAGCCCTGCTCCGAAAATGCAAACGTCTGCAGATAGCTCGCAGGCAGAAAGAGCTAGCCTGGAAAGCTGTTGCTCAGCCTCATCTGCCCATGGCACTGCTCGCACAGAGGCACAGAGACTGGGGCTGCTTGCTTGTCTTGTCCCCTCAAACTTCAAACGTAGCTTAGGTGGTCCGTGCCGGGCGCCTCCGGCAGCCCTGCTCCGAAAATGCGAACGTCTGCAGATAGCTCGCAGGCAGAAAGAGCTAGCCTGGAAAGCTGTTGCTCAGCCTCATCTGCCCATGGCACTGCTCGCACAGAGGCACAGAGACTGGGGCTGCTTGCTTGTCTTGTCCCCTCAAACTTCAAACGTAGCTTAGGTGGTCCGTGCCGGGCGCCTCCGGCAGCCCTGCTCCGAAAATGCGAACGTCTGCAGATAGCTCGCAGGCAGAAAGAGCTAGCCTGGAAAGCTGTTGCTCCGCCTCATCTGCCCATGGCACTGCTCGCACAGAGGCACAGAGACTGGGGCTGCTTGCTCGTCTTGCCCCCCACTCAAACTTCAAACGTAACTTAGGTGGTCGTGCTGGGCGCCTCCGGCAGCCCTGCTCCGAAAATCCAAATGTCTGCAGATAGCTCGCAGGCAGAAAGAGCTAGCCTGGAAAGCTGTTGCTCAGCCTCATCTGCCCATGGCACTGCTCGCACAGAGGCACAGAGACTGGGGCTGCTTGCTTGTCTTGTCCCCTCAAACCTCAAACGTAGCTTAGGTGGTCCGTGCCGGGCGCCTCCGGCAGCCCTGCTCCGAAAATGCGAACGTCTGCAGATAGCTCGCAGGCAGAAAGAGCTAGCCTGGAAAGCTGTTGCTCAGCCTCATCTGCCCATGGCACTGCTCCCACAGAGGCACAGAGACTGGGGCTGCTTGCTTGTCTTGTCCCATAAAACTTCAAACGTAGCTTAGGTGGTCCGTGCCGGGCGCCTCCGGCAGCCCTGCTCCGAAAATGCGAACGTCTGCAGATAGCTCGCAGGCAGAAAGAGCTAGCCTGGAAAGCTGTTGCTCAGCCTCATCTGCCCATGGCACTGCTCGCACAGAGGCACAGAGACTGGGGCTGCTTGCTTGTCTTGTCCCCTCAAACTTCAAATGTAGCTTAGGTGGTCCGTGCCGGGCGCCTCCGGCAGCCCTGCTCCGAAAATGCAAACGTCTGCAGATAGCTCGCAGGCAGAAAGAGCTAGCCTGGAAAGCTGTTGCTCAGCCTCATCTGCCCATGGCACTGCTCGCACAGAGGCACAGAGACTGGGGCTGCTTGCTTGTCTTGTCCCCTCAAACTTCAAACGTAGCTTAGGTGGTCCGTGCCGGGCGCTCCGGCAGCCCTGCTCCGAAAATGCGAACGTCTGCAGATAGCTCGCAGGCAGAAAGAGCTAGCCTGGAAAGCTGTTGCTCAGCCTCATCTGCCCATGGCACTGCTCGCACAGAGGCACAGAGACTGGGGCTGCTTGCTTGTCTTGTCCCCTCAAACTTCAAATGTAGCTTAGGTGGTCCGTGCCGGGCGCCTCCGGCAGCCCTGCTCCAAAAATGCGAACGTCTGCAGATAGCTCGCAGGCAGAAAGAGCTAGCCTGGAAAGCTGTTGCTCCGCCTCATCTGCCCATGGCACTGCTCGCACAGAGGCACAGAGACTGGGGCTGCTTGCTTGTCTTGCCCCCTAAAACTTCAAACGTAACTTAGGTGGTCCGTGCCGGCGCCTCCGGCAGCCCTGCTCCGAAAATGCGAACGTCTGCAGATAGCTCGCAGGCAGAAAGAGCTAGCCTGGAAAGCTGTTGCTCAGCCTCATCTGCCCATGGCACTGCTCGCACAGAGGCACAGAGACTGGGGCTGCTTGCTTGTCTTGTCCCCTCAAACTTCAAACGTAGCTTAGGTGGTCCGTGCCGGGCGCCTCCGGCAGCCCTGCTCCGAAAATGCGAACGTCTGCAGATAGCTCGCAGGCAGAAAGAGCTAGCCTGGAAAGCTGTTGCTCAGCCTCATCTGCCCATGGCACTGCTCGCACAGAGGCACAGAGACTGGGGCTGCTTGCTTGTCTTGCCCCCTCAAACTTCAAACGTAACTTAGGTGGTCCGTGCCGGGCGCTCCGGCAGCCCTGCTCCGAAAATGCAAACGTCTGCAGATAGCTCGCAGGCAGAAAGAGCTAGCCTGGAAAGCTGTTGCTCAGCCCTCATCTGCCCATGGCACTGCTCGCACAGAGGCACAGAGACTGGGGCTGCTTGCTTGTCTTGTCCCCTCAAACTTCAAACGTAGCTTAGGTGGTCCGTGCCGGCGCCTCCGGCAGCCCTGCTCCGAAAATGCGAACGTCTGCAGATAGCTCGCAGGCAGAAAGAGCTAGCCTGGAAAGCTGTTGCTCAGCCTCATCTGCCCATGGCACTGCTCGCACAGAGGCACAGAGACTGGGGCTGCTTGCTTGTCTTGTCCCCTCAAACTTCAAATGTAGCTTAGGTGGTCCGTCGCGGGCGCCTCCGGCAGCCCTGCTCCGAAAAATGCGAACGTCTGCAGATAGCTCGCAGGCAGAAAGAGCTAGCCTGGAAAGCTGTTGCTCCGCCTCATCTGCCCATGGCACTGCTCGCACAGAGGCACAGAGACTGGGGCTGCTTGCTTGTCTTGCCCCCTAAAACTTCAAACGTAACTTAGGTGGTCCGTGCCGGGCGCCTCCGGCAACCCTGCTCCGAAAATGCGAACGTCTGCAGATAGCTCGCAGGCAGAAAGAGCTAGCCTGGAAAGCTGTTGCTCAGCCTCATCTGCCCATGGCACTGCTCGCACAGAGGCACAGAGACTGGGGCTGCTTGCTTGTCTTGTCCCCTCAAACTTCAAACGTAGCTTAGGTGGTCCGTGCCGGGCGCCTCCGGCAGCCCTGCTCCGAAAATGCGAACGTCTGCAGATAGCTCGCAGGCAGAAAGAGCTAGCCTGGAAAGCTGTTGCTCAGCCTCATCTGCCCATGGCACTGCTCGCACAGAGGCACAGAGACTGGGGCTGCTTGCTTGTCTTGCCCCCTCAAACTTCAAACGTAACTTAGGTGGTCCGTGCCGGGCGCCTCCGGCAGCCCTGCTCCGAAAATGCAAACGTCTGCAGATAGCTCGCAGGCAGAAAGAGCTAGCCTGGAAAGCTGTTGCTCAGCCTCATCTGCCCATGGCACTGCTCGCACAGAGGCACAGAGACTGGGGCTGCTTGCTTGTCTTGTCCCCTCAAACTTCAAACGTAGCTTAGGTGGTCCGTGCCGGGCGCCTCCGGCAGCCCTGCTCCGAAAATGCGAACGTCTGCAGATAGCTCGCAGGCAGAAAGAGCTAGCCTGGAAAGCTGTTGCTCCGCCTCATCTGCCCATGGCACTGCTCGCACAGAGGCACAGAGACTGGGGCTGCTTGCTTGTCTTGCCCCCTCAAACTTCAAACGTAACTTAGGTGGTCCGTGCCGGGCGCCTCCGGCAGTCCTGCTCCGAAAATGCGAAAGTCTGCAGATAGCTCGCAGGCAGAAAGAGCTAGCCTGGAAAGCTGTTGCTCAGCCTCATCTGCCCATGGCACTGCTCGCACAGAGGCACAGAGACTGGGGCTGCTTGCTTGTCTTGTCCCCTCAAACTTCAAATGTAGCTTAGGTGGTCCGTGCCGGGCGCCTCCGGCAGCCCTGCTCCGAAAATGCGAACGTCTGCAGATAGCTCGCAGGCAGAAAGAGCTAGCCTGGAAAGCTGTTGCTCAGCCTCATCTGCCCATGGCACTGCTCGCACAGAGGCACAGAGACTGGGGCTGCTTGCTTGTCTTGCCCCCTCAAACTTCAAACGTATCTTAGGTGGTCCGTGCCGGGTGCCTCCGGCAGCCCTGCTCCGAAAATGCGAACGTCTGCAGATAGCTCGCAGGCAGAAAGAGCTAGCCTGGAAAGCTGTTGCTCAGCCTCATCTGCCCATGGCACTGCTCGCACAGAGGCACAGAGACTGGGGCTGCTTGCTTGTCTTGTCCCCCTCAAACTTCAAATGTAGCTTAGGTGGTCCGTGCCGGGCGCCTCCGGCAGCCCTGCTCCAAAATGCGAACGTCTGCAGATAGCTCGCAGGCAGAAAGAGCTAGCCTGGAAAGCTGTTGCTCCGCCTCATCTGCCCATGGCACTGCTCGCACAGAGGCACAGAGACTGGGGCTGCTTGCTTGTCTTGCCCCTCAAACTTCAAACGTATCTTAGGTGGTCCGTGCCGGGCGCCTCCGGCAGCCCTGCTCCGAAAATGCAAACGTCTGCAGATAGCTCGCAGGCAGAAAGAGCTAGCCTGGAAAGCTGTTGCTCAGCCTCATCTGCCCATGGCACTGCTCGCACAGAGGCACAGAGACTGGGGCTGCTTGCTTGTCTTGTCCCCTCAAACTTCAAACGTAGCTTAGGTGGTCCGTGCCGGCGCCTCCGGCAGCCCTGCTCCGAAAATGCGAACGTCTGCAGATAGCTCGCAGGCAGAAAGAGCTAGCCTGGAAAGCTGTTGCTCCGCCTCATCTGCCCATGGCACTGCTCGCACAGAGGCACAGAGACTGGGGCTGCTTGCTCGTCTTGCCCCCTCAAACTTCAAACGTAACTTAGGTGGTCCGTGCTGGGCGCCTCCGGCAGCCCTGCTCCGAAAATCCAAACGTCTGCAGATAGCTCGCAGGCAGAAAGAGCTAGCCTGGAAAGCTGTTGCTCAGCCTCATCTGCCCATGGCACTGCTCGCACAGAGGCACAGAGACTGGGGCTGCTTGCTTGTCTTGTCCCCTCAAACTTCAAACGTAGCTTAGGTGGTCCGTGCCGGGCGCCTCCGGCAGCCCTGCTCCGAAAATGCGAACGTCTGCAGATAGCTCGCAGGCAGAAAGAGCTAGCCTGGAAAGCTGTTGCTCAGCCTCATCTGCCCATGGCACTGCTCGCACAGAGGCACAGAGACTGGGGCTGCTTGCTTGTCTTGTCCCCTCAAACTTCAAACGTAGCTTAGGTGGTCCGTGCCGGGCGCCTCCGGCAGCCCTGCTCCGAAAATGCAAACGTCTGCAGATAGCTCGCAGGCAGAAAGAGCTAGCCTGGAAAGCTGTTGCTCAGCCTCATCTGCCCATGGCACTGCTCGCACAGAGGCACAGAGACTGGGGCTGCTTGCTTGTCTTGTCCCCTCAAACTTCAAATGTAGCTTAGGTGGTCCGTGCCGGGCGCCTCCGGCAGCCCTGCTCCGAAAATGCAAACGTCTGCAGATAGCTCGCAGGCAGAAAGAGCTAGCCTGGAAAGCTGTTGCTCAGCCTCATCTGCCCATGGCACTGCTCGCACAGAGGCACAGAGACTGGGGCTGCTTGCTTGTCTTGTCCCCTCAAACTTCAAATGTAGCTTAGGTGGTCCGTGCCGGGCGCCTCCGGCAGCCCTGCTCCGAAAATGCAAACGTCTGCAGATAGCTCGCAGGCAGAAAGAGCTAGCCTGGAAAGCTGTTGCTCAGCCTCATCTGCCCATGGCACTGCTCGCACAGAGGCACAGAGACTGGGGCTGCTTGCTTGTCTTGTCCCCTCAAACTTCAAACGTAGCTTAGGTGGTCCGTGCCGGGCGCCTCCGGCAGCCCTGCTCCGAAAATGCGAACGTCTGCAGATAGCTCGCAGGCAGAAAGAGCTAGCCTGGAAAGCTGTTGCTCAGCCTCATCTGCCCATGGCACTGCTCGCACAGAGGCACAGAGACTGGGGCTGCTTGCTTGTCTTGTCCCCTCAAACTTCAAATGTAGCTTAGGTGGTCCGTGCCGGGCGCCTCCGGCAGCCCTGCTCCAAAAATGCGAACGTCTGCAGATAGCTCGCAGGCAGAAAGAGCTAGCCTGGAAAGCTGTTGCTCCGCCTCATCTGCCCATGGCACTGCTCGCACAGAGGCACAGAGACTGGGGCTGCTTGCTTGTCTTGCCCCCTCAAACTTCAAACGTAACTTATGTGGTCCGTGCCGGGCGCCTCCGGCAGCCCTGCTCCGAAAATGCGAACGTCTGCAGATAGCTCGCAGGCAGAAAGAGCTAGCCTGGAAAGCTGTTGCTCAGCCTCATCTGCCCATGGCACTGCTCGCACAGAGGCACAGAGACTGGGGCTGCTTGCTTGTCTTGTCCCCTCAAACTTCAAATGTAGCTTAGGTGGTCCGTGCCGGGCGCCTCCGGCAGCCCTGCTCCGAAAATGCGAACGTCTGCAGATAGCTCGCAGGCAGAAAGAGCTAGCCTGGAAAGCTGTTGCTCAGCCTCATCTGCCCATGGCACTGCTCGCACAGAGGCACAGAGACTGGGGCTGCTTGCTTGTCTTGCCCCCTCAAACTTCAAACGTATCTTAGGTGGTCCGTGCCGGGCGCCTCCGGCAGCCCTGCTCCGAAAATGCAAACGTCTGCAGATAGCTCGCAGGCAGAAAGAGCTAGCCTGGAAAGCTGTTGCTCAGCCTCATCTGCCCATGGCACTGCTCGCACAGAGGCACAGAGACTGGGGCTGCTTGCTTGTCTTGTCCCCTCAAACTTCAAACGTAGCTTAGGTGGTCCGTGCCGGGCGCCTCCGGCAGCCCTGCTCCGAAAATGCGAACGTCTGCAGATAGCTCGCAGGCAGAAAGAGCTAGCCTGGAAAGCTGTTGCTCAGCCTCATCTGCCCATGGCACTGCTCGCACAGAGGCACAGAGACTGGGGCTGCTTGCTTGTCTTGTCCCCTCAAACTTCAAACGTAGCTTAGGTGGTCCGTGCCGGGCGCCTCCGGCAGCCCTGCTCCGAAAATGCGAACGTCTGCAGATAGCTCGCAGGCAGAAAGAGCTAGCCTGGAAAGCTGTTGCTCAGCCTCATCTGCCCATGGCACTGCTCGCACAGAGGCACAGAGACTGGGGCTGCTTGCTTGTCTTGTCCCCTCAAACTTCAAACATAGCTTAGGTGGTCCGTGCCGGGAGTCTCCGGCAGCCCTGCTCCAAAAATGCGAACGTCTGCAGATAGCTCGCAGGCAGAAAGAGCTAGCCTGGAAAGCTGTTGCTCAGCCTCATCTGCCCATGGCACTGCTCGCACAGAGGCACAGAGACTGGGGCTGCTTGCTTGTCTTGTCCCATCAAACTTCAAATGTAGCTTAGGTGGTCCGTGCCGGGCGCCTCCGGCATCCCTGCTCCGAAAATGCAAACGTCTGCAGATAGCTCGCAGGCAGAAAGAGCTAGCCTGGAAAGCTGTTGCTCAGCCTCATCTGCCCATGGCACTGCTCGCACAGAGGCACAGAGACTGGGGCTGCTTGCTTGTCTTGTCCCCTCAAACTTCAAACGTAGCTTAGGTGGTCCGTGCCGGGCGCCTCCGGCAGCCCTGCTCCGAAAATGCGAACGTCTGCAGATAGCTCGCAGGCAGAAAGAGCTAGCCTGGAAAGCTGTTGCTCAGCCTCATCTGCCCATGGCACTGCTCGCACAGAGGCACAGAGACTGGGGCTGCTTGCTTGTCTTGTCCCCTCAAACTTCAAATGTAGCTTAGGTGGTCCGTGCCGGGCGCCTCCGGCAGCCCTGCTCCAAAAATCCAAACGTCTGCAGATAGCTCGCAGGCAGAAAGAGCTAGCCTGGAAAGCTGTTGCTCAGCCTCATCTGCCCATGGCACTGCTCGCACAGAGGCACAGAGACTGGGGCTGCTTGCTTGTCTTGTCCCCTCAAACTTCAAACGTAGCTTAGGTGGTCCGTGCCGGGCGCCTCCGGCAGCCCTGCTCCGAAAATGCAAACGTCTGCAGATAGCTCGCAGGCAGAAAGAGCTAGCCTGGAAAGCTGTTGCTCAGCCTCATCTGCCGATGGCACTGCTCGCACAGAGGCACAGAGACTGGGGCTGCTTGCTTGTCTTGTCCCCTCAAACTTCAAACGTAGCTTAGGTGGTCCGTGCCGGGCGCCTCCGGCAGCCCTGCTCCGAAAATGCGAACGTCTGCAGATAGCTCGCAGGCAGAAAGAGCTAGCCTGGAAAGCTGTTGCTCAGCCTCATCTGCCCATGGCACTGCTCGCACAGAGGCACAGAGACTGGGGCTGCTTGCTTGTCTTGTCCCCTCAAACTTCAAACGTAGCTTAGGTGGTCCGTGCCGGGCGCCTCCGGCAGCCCTGCTCCGAAAATGCGAACGTCTGCAGATAGCTCGCAGGCAGAAAGAGCTAGCCTGGAAAGCTGTTGCTCAGCCTCATCTGCCCATGACACTGCTCGCACAGAGGCACAGAGACTGGGGCTGCTTGCTTGTCTTGCCCCCTCAAACTTCAAACGTATCTTAGGTGGTCCGTGCCGGGCGCCTCCGGCAGCCCTGCTCCAAAAATGCAAACGTCTGCAGATAGCTCGCAGGCAGAAAGAGCTAGCCTGGAAAGCTGTTGCTCAGCCTCATCTGCCCATGGCACTGCTCGCACAGAGGCACAGAGACTGGGGCTGCTTGCTTGTCTTGTCCCCTCAAACTTCAAACGTAGCTTAGGTGGTCCGTGCCGGGCGCCTCCGGCAGCCCTGCTCCGAAAATGCGAACGTCTGCAGATAGCTCGCAGGCAGAAAGAGCTAGCCTGGAAAGCTGTTGCTCAGCCTCATCTGCCCATGGCACTGCTCGCACAGAGGCACAGAGACTGGGGCTGCTTGCTTGTCTTGTCCCCTCAAACTTCAAACGTAGCTTAGGTGGTCCGTGCCGGGCGCCTCCGGCAGCCCTGCTCCGAAAATGCGAACGTCTGCAGATAGCTCGCAGGCAGAAAGAGCTAGCCTGGAAAGCTGTTGCTCAGCCTCATCTGCCCATGGCACTGCTCGCACAGAGGCACAGAGACTGGGGCTGCTTGCTTGTCTTGTCCCATCAAACTTCAAAGGTAGCTTAGGTGGTCCGTGCCGGGCGCATCCGGCAGCCCTGCTCCGAAAATGCGAACGTCTGCAGATAGCTCGCAGGCAGAAAGAGCTAGCCTGGAAAGCTGTTGCTCAGCCTCATCTGCCCATGGCACTGCTCGCACAGAGGCACAGAGACTGGGGCTGCTTGCTTGTCTTGTCCCCTCAAACTTCAAACGTAGCTTAGGTGGTCCGTGCCGGGCGCCTCCGGCAGCCCTGCTCCGAAAATCCAAACGTCTGCAGATAGCTCGCAGGCAGAAAGAGCTAGCCTGGAAAGCTGTTGCTCAGCCTCATCTGCCCATGGCACTGCTCGCACAGAGGCACAGAGACTGGGGCTGCTTGCTTGTCTTGTCCCCTCAAACTTCAAACGTAGCTTAGGTGGTCCGTGCCGGGCGCCTCCGGCAGCCCTGCTCCGAAAATGCAAACGTCTGCAGATAGCTCGCAGGCAGAAAGAGCTAGCCTGGAAAGCTGTTGCTCAGCCTCATCTGCCCATGGCACTGCTCGCACAGAGGCACAGAGACTGGGGCTGCTTGCTTGTCTTGTCCCCTCAAACTTCAAACGTAGCTTAGGTGGTCCGTGCCGGGCGCCTCCGGCAGCCCTGCTCCGAAAATCCAAACGTCTGCAGATAGCTCGCAGGCAGAAAGAGCTAGCCTGGAAAGCTGTTGCTCAGCCTCATCTGCCCATGGCACTGCTCGCACAGAGGCACAGAGACTGGGGCTGCTTGCTTGTCTTGTCCCATCAAACTTCAAATGTAGCTTAGGTGGTCCGTGCCGGGCGCCTCCGGCAGCCCTGCTCCGAAAATCCAAACGTCTGCAGATAGCTCGCAGGCAGAAAGAGCTAGCCTGGAAAGCTGTTGCTCAGCCTCATCTGCCCATGGCACTGCTCGCACAGAGGCACAGAGTCTGGGGCTGCTTGCTTGTCTTGTCCCCTCAAACTTCAAACGTAGCTTAGGTGGTCCGTGCCGGGCGCCTCCGGCAGCCCTGCTCCGAAAATGCAAACGTCTGCAGATAGCTCGCAGGCAGAAAGAGCTAGCCTGGAAAGCTGTTGCTCAGCCTCATCTGCCCATGGCACTGCTCGCACAGAGGCACAGAGACTGGGGCTGCTTGCTTGTCTTGTCCCCTCAAACTTCAAATGTAGCTTAGGTGGTCCGTGCCGGGCGCCTCCGGCAGCCCTGCTCCGAAAATCCAAACGTCTGCAGATAGCTCGCAGGCAGAAAGAGCTAGCCTGGAAAGCTGTTGCTCAGCCTCATCTGCCCATGGCACTGCTCGCACAGAGGCACAGAGACTGGGGCTGCTTGCTTGTCTTGTCCCCTCAAACTTCAAACGTAGCTTAGGTGGTCCGTGCCGGGCGCCTCCGGCAGCCCTGCTCCGAAAATGCGAACGTCTGCAGATAGCTCGCAGGCAGAAAGAGCTAGCCTGGAAAGCTGTTGCTCAGCCTCATCTGCCCATGGCACTGCTCGCACAGAGGCACAGAGACTGGGGCTGCTTGCTTGTCTTGTCCCCTCAAACTTCAAACGTAGCTTAGGTGGTCCGTGCCGGGCGCCTCCGGCAGCCCTGCTCCGAAAATGCGAACGTCTGCAGATAGCTCGCAGGCAGAAAGAGCTAGCCTGGAAAGCTGTTGCTCAGCCTCATCTGCCCATGGCACTGCTCGCACAGAGGCACAGAGACTGGGGCTGCTTGCTTGTCTTGTCCCCTCAAACTTCAAACGTAGCTTAGGTGGTCCGTGCCGGGCGCCTCCGGCAGCCCTGCTCCGAAAATGCGAACGTCTGCAGATAGCTCGCAGGCAGAAAGAGCTAGCCTGGAAAGCTGTTGCTCAGCCTCATCTGCCCATGGCACTGCTCGCACAGAGGCACAGAGACTGGGGCTGCTTGCTTGTCTTGTCCCCTCAAACTTCAAACGTAGCTTAGGTGGTCCGTGCCGGGCGCCTCCGGCAGCCCTGCTCCGAAAATGCGAACGTCTGCAGATAGCTCGCAGGCAGAAAGAGCTAGCCTGGAAAGCTGTTGCTCAGCCTCATCTGCCCATGGCACTGCTCGCACAGAGGCACAGAGACTGGGGCTGCTTGCTTGTCTTGTCCCCTCAAACTTCAAATGTAGCTTAGGTGGTCCGTGCCGGGCGCCTCCGGCAGCCCTGCTCCAAAAATCCAAACGTCTGCAGATAGCTCGCAGGCAGAAAGAGCTAGCCTGGAAAGCTGTTGCTCAGCCTCATCTGCCCATGGCACTGCTCGCACAGAGGCACAGAGACTGGGGCTGCTTGCTTGTCTTGTCCCCTCAAACTTCAAACGTAGCTTAGGTGGTCCGTGCCGGGCGCCTCCGGCAGCCCTGCTCCGAAAATGCAAACGTCTGCAGATAGCTCGCAGGCAGAAAGAGCTAGCCTGGAAAGCTGTTGCTCAGCCTCATCTGCCCATGGCACTGCTCGCACAGAGGCACAGAGACTGGGGCTGCTTGCTTGTCTTGTCCCCTCAAACTTCAAACGTAGCTTAGGTGGTCCGTGCCGGGCGCCTCCGGCAGCCCTGCTCCGAAAATGCGAACGTCTGCAGATAGCTCGCAGGCAGAAAGAGCTAGCCTGGAAAGCTGTTGCTCAGCCTCATCTGCCCATGGCACTGCTCGCACAGAGGCACAGAGACTGGGGCTGCTTGCTTGTCTTGTTCCCTCAAACTTCAAACGTAGCTTAGGTGGTCCGTGCCGGGCGCCTCCGGCAGCCCTGCTCCGAAAATGCGAACGTCTGCAGATAGCTCGCAGGCAGAAAGAGCTAGCCTGGAAAGCTGTTGCTCAGCCTCATCTGCCCATGACACTGCTCGCACAGAGGCACAGAGACTGGGGCTGCTTGCTTGTCTTGCCCCCTCAAACTTCAAACGTATCTTAGGTGGTCCGTGCCGGGCGCCTCCGGCAGCCCTGCTCCAAAAATGCAAACGTCTGCAGATAGCTCGCAGGCAGAAAGAGCTAGCCTGGAAAGCTGTTGCTCAGCCTCATCTGCCCATGGCACTGCTCGCACAGAGGCACAGAGACTGGGGCTGCTTGCTTGTCTTGTCCCCTCAAACTTCAAACGTAGCTTAGGTGGTCCGTGCCGGGCGCCTCCGGCA
The DNA here is from genome assembly GCF_030867145.1 of Opisthocomus hoazin. Taxonomy (NCBI): domain Eukaryota; kingdom Metazoa; phylum Chordata; class Aves; order Opisthocomiformes; family Opisthocomidae; genus Opisthocomus; species Opisthocomus hoazin. The sequence continues at coordinate 24,506 of NW_027448778.1, forward strand.
GCCCTGCTCCGAAAATGCGAACGTCTGCAGATAGCTCGCAGGCAGAAAGAGCTAGCCTGGAAAGCTGTTGCTCAGCCTCATCTGCCCATGGCACTGCTCGCACAGAGGCACAGAGACTGGGGCTGCTTGCTTGTCTTGTCCCCTCAAACTTCAAACGTAGCTTAGGTGGTCCGTGCCGGGCGCCTCCGGCAGCCCTGCTCCGAAAATGCGAACGTCTGCAGATAGCTCGCAGGCAGAAAGAGCTAGCCTGGAAAGCTGTTGCTCAGCCTCATCTGCCCATGGCACTGCTCGCACAGAGGCACAGAGACTGGGGCTGCTTGCTTGTCTTGTCCCATCAAACTTCAAAGGTAGCTTAGGTGGTCCGTGCCGGGCGCATCCGGCAGCCCTGCTCCGAAAATGCGAACGTCTGCAGATAGCTCGCAGGCAGAAAGAGCTAGCCTGGAAAGCTGTTGCTCAGCCTCATCTGCCCATGGCACTGCTCGCACAGAGGCACAGAGACTGGGGCTGCTTGCTTGTCTTGTCCCCTCAAACTTCAAACGTAGCTTAGGTGGTCCGTGCCGGGCGCCTCCGGCAGCCCTGCTCCGAAAATGCGAACGTCTGCAGATAGCTCGCAGGCAGAAAGAGCTAGCCTGGAAAGCTGTTGCTCAGCCTCATCTGCCCATGGCACTGCTCGCACAGAGGCACAGAGACTGGGGCTGCTTGCTTGTCTTGTCCCCTCAAACTTCAAACGTAGCTTAGGTGGTCCGTGCCGGGCGCCTCCGGCAGCCCTGCTCCGAAAATGCAAACGTCTGCAGATAGCTCGCAGGCAGAAAGAGCTAGCCTGGAAAGCTGTTGCTCAGCCTCATCTGCCCATGGCACTGCTCGCACAGAGGCACAGAGACTGGGGCTGCTTGCTTGTCTTGTCCCCTCAAACTTCAAACGTAGCTTAGGTGGTCCGTGCCGGGCGCCTCCGGCAGCCCTGCTCCGAAAATGCGAACGTCTGCAGATAGCTCGCAGGCAGAAAGAGCTAGCCTGGAAAGCTGTTGCTCAGCCTCATCTGCCCATGGCACTGCTCGCACAGAGGCACAGAGACTGGGGCTGCTTGCTTGTCTTGTCCCATCAAACTTCAAATGTAGCTTAGGTGGTCCGTGCCGGGCGCCTCCGGCAGCCCTGCTCCGAAAATCCAAACGTCTGCAGATAGCTCGCAGGCAGAAAGAGCTAGCCTGGAAAGCTGTTGCTCAGCCTCATCTGCCCATGGCACTGCTCGCACAGAGGCACAGAGTCTGGGGCTGCTTGCTTGTCTTGTCCCCTCAAACTTCAAACGTAGCTTAGGTGGTCCGTGCCGGGCGCCTCCGGCAGCCCTGCTCCGAAAATGCGAACGTCTGCAGATAGCTCGCAGGCAGAAAGAGCTAGCCTGGAAAGCTGTTGCTCAGCCTCATCTGCCCATGGCACTGCTCGCACAGAGGCACAGAGACTGGGGCTGCTTGCTTGTCTTGTCCCCTCAAACTTCAAATGTAGCTTAGGTGGTCCGTGCCGGGCGCCTCCGGCAGCCCTGCTCCGAAAATCCAAACGTCTGCAGATAGCTCGCAGGCAGAAAGAGCTAGCCTGGAAAGCTGTTGCTCAGCCTCATCTGCCCATGGCACTGCTCGCACAGAGGCACAGAGACTGGGGCTGCTTGCTTGTCTTGTCCCCTCAAACTTCAAACGTAGCTTAGGTGGTCCGTGCCGGGCGCCTCCGGCAGCCCTGCTCCGAAAATGCGAACGTCTGCAGATAGCTCGCAGGCAGAAAGAGCTAGCCTGGAAAGCTGTTGCTCAGCCTCATCTGCCCATGGCACTGCTCGCACAGAGGCACAGAGACTGGGGCTGCTTGCTTGTCTTGTCCCCTCAAACTTCAAACGTAGCTTAGGTGGTCCGTGCCGGGCGCCTCCGGCAGCCCTGCTCCGAAAATGCGAACGTCTGCAGATAGCTCGCAGGCAGAAAGAGCTAGCCTGGAAAGCTGTTGCTCAGCCTCATCTGCCCATGGCACTGCTCGCACAGAGGCACAGAGACTGGGGCTGCTTGCTTGTCTTGTCCCCTCAAACTTCAAACGTAGCTTAGGTGGTCCGTGGCGTGCGCCTCCGGCAGCCCTGCTCCGAAAATGCGAACGTCTGCAGATAGCTCGCAGGCAGAAAGAGCTAGCCTGGAAAGCTGTTGCTCAGCCTCATCTGCCCATGGCACTGCTCGCACAGAGGCACAGAGACTGGGGCTGCTTGCTTGTCTTGTCCCCTCAAACTTCAAACGTAGCTTAGGTGGTCCGTGCCGGGCGCCTCCGGCAGCCCTGCTCCGAAAATGCGAACGTCTGCAGATAGCTCGCAGGCAGAAAGAGCTAGCCTGGAAAGCTGTTGCTCCGCCTCATCTGCCCATGGCACTGCTCGCACAGAGGCACAGAGACTGGGGCTGCTTGCTTGTCTTGTCCCATAAAACTTCAAACGTAACTTAGGTGGTCCGTGCTGGGCGCCTCCGGCAGCCCTGCTCCGAAAATCCAAACGTCTGCAGATAGCTCGCAGGCAGAAAGAGCTAGCCTGGAAAGCTGTTGCTCAGCCTCATCTGCCCATGGCACTGCTCGCACAGAGGCACAGAGACTGGGGCTGCTTGCTTGTCTTGTCCCCTCAAACTTCAAACGTAGCTTAGGTGGTCCGTGCCGGGCGCCTCCGGCAGCCCTGCTCCGAAAATGCGAACGTCTGCAGATAGCTCGCAGGCAGAAAGAGCTAGCCTGGAAAGCTGTTGCTCAGCCTCATCTGCCCATGGCACTGCTCGCACAGAGGCACAGAGACTGGGGCTGCTTGCTTGTCTTGTCCCATAAAACTTCAAACGTAGTTTAGGTGGTCCGTGCCAGGCGCCTCCGGCAGCCCTGCTCCGAAAATGCGAACGTCTGCAGATAGCTCGCAGGCAGAAAGAGCTAGCCTGGAAAGCTGTTGCTCAGCCTCATCTGCCCATGGCACTGCTCGCACAGAGGCACAGAGACTGGGGCTGCTTGCTTGTCTTGTCCCCTCAAACTTCAAATGTAGCTTAGGTGGTCCGTGCCGGGCGCCTCCGGCAGCCCTGCTCCGAAAATGCAAACGTCTGCAGATAGCTCGCAGGCAGAAAGAGCTAGCCTGGAAAGCTGTTGCTCAGCCTCATCTGCCCATGGCACTGCTCGCACAGAGGCACAGAGACTGGGGCTGCTTGCTTGTCTTGTCCCCTCAAACTTCAAACGTAGCTTAGGTGGTCCGTGCCGGGCACCTCCGGCAGCCCTGCTCCGAAAATGCGAACGTCTGCAGATAGCTCGCAGGCAGAAAGAGCTAGCCTGGAAAGCTGTTGCTCAGCCTCATCTGCCCATGGCACTGCTCGCACAGAGGCACAGAGACTGGGGCTGCTTGCTTGTCTTGTCCCCTCAAACTTCAAATGTAGCTTAGGTGGTCCGTGCCGGGCGCCTCCGGCAGCCCTGCTCCAAAAATGCGAACGTCTGCAGATAGCTCGCAGGCAGAAAGAGCTAGCCTGGAAAGCTGTTGCTCCGCCTCATCTGCCCATGGCACTGCTCGCACAGAGGCACAGAGACTGGGGCTGCTTGCTTGTCTTGCCCCCTCAAACTTCAAACGTAACTTAGGTGGTCCGTGCCGGGCGCCTCCGGCAGCCCTGCTCCGAAAATGCGAACGTCTGCAGATAGCTCGCAGGCAGAAAGAGCTAGCCTGGAAAGCTGTTGCTCAGCCTCATCTGCCCATGGCAGTGCTCGCACAGAGGCACAGAGACTGGGGCTGCTTGCTTGTCTTGTCCCCTCAAACTTCAAATGTAGCTTAGGTGGTCCATGCCGGGCGCCTCCGGCAGCCCTGCTCCGAAAATGCGAACGTCTGCAGATAGCTCGCAGGCAGAAAGAGCTAGCCTGGAAAGCTGTTGCTCAGCCTCATCTGCCCATGGCACTGCTCGCACAGAGGCACAGAGACTGGGGCTGCTTGCTTGTCTTGCCCCCTCAAACTTCAAACGTATCTTAGGTGGTCCGTGCCGGGCGCCTCCGGCAGCCCTGCTCCGAAAATGCAAACGTCTGCAGATAGCTCGCAGGCAGAAAGAGCTAGCCTGGAAAGCTGTTGCTCAGCCTCATCTGCCCATGGCACTGCTCGCACAGAGGCACAGAGACTGGGGCTGCTTGCTTGTCTTGTCCCCTCAAACTTCAAACGTAGCTTAGGTGGTCCGTGCCGGGCGCCTCCGGCAGCCCTGCTCCGAAAATGCGAACGTCTGCAGATAGCTCGCATGCAGAAAGAGCTAGCCTGGAAAGCTGTTGCTCAGCTTCATCTGCCCATGGCACTGCTCGCACAGAGGCACAGAGACTGGGGCTGCTTGCTTGTCTTGTCCCCTCAAACTTCAAACGTAGCTTAGGTGGTCCGTGCCGGGCGCCTCCGGCAGCCCTGCTCCGAAAATGCGAACGTCTGCAGATAGCTCGCAGGCAGAAAGAGCTAGCCTGGAAAGCTGTTGCTCAGCCTCATCTGCCCATGGCATTGCTCGCACAGAGGCACAGAGACTGGGGCTGCTTGCTTGTCTTGTCCCCTCAAACTTCAAACGTAGCTTAGGTGGTCCGTGCCGGGCGCCTCCGGCAGCCCTGCTCCGAAAATGCGAACGTCTGCAGATAGCTCGCAGGCAGAAAGAGCTAGCCTGGAAAGCTGTTGCTCAGCCTCATCTGCCCATGACACTGCTCGCACAGAGGCACAGAGACTGGGGCTGCTTGCTTGTCTTGCCCCCTCAAACTTCAAACGTATCTTAGGTGGTCCGTGCCGGGCGCCTCCGGCAGCCCTGCTCCGAAAATGCAAACGTCTGCAGATAGCTCGCAGGCAGAAAGAGCTAGCCTGGAAAGCTGTTGCTCAGCCTCATCTGCCCATGGCACTGCTCGCACAGAGGCACAGAGACTGGGGCTGCTTGCTTGTCTTGTCCCCTCAAACTTCAAACGTAGCTTAGGTGGTCCGTGCCGGGCGCCTCCGGCAGCCCTGCTCCGAAAATGCGAACGTCTGCAGATAGCTCGCAGGCAGAAAGAGCTAGCCTGGAAAGCTGTTGCTCAGCCTCATCTGCCCATGGCACTGCTCGCACAGAGGCACAGAGACTGGGGCTGCTTGCTTGTCTTGTCCCCTCAAACTTCAAACGTAGCTTAGGTGGTCCGTGCCGGGCGCCTCCGGCAGCCCTGCTCCGAAAATGCGAACGTCTGCAGATAGCTCGCAGGCAGAAAGAGCTAGCCTGGAAAGCTGTTGCTCAGCCTCATCTGCCCATGGCACTGCTCGCACAGAGGCACAGAGACTGGGGCTGCTTGCTTGTCTTGTCCCCTCAAACTTCAAATGTAGCTTAGGTGGTCCGTGCCGGGCGCCTCCGGCAGCCCTGCTCCGAAAATGCGAACGTCTGCAGATAGCTCGCAGGCAGAAAGAGCTAGCCTGGAAAGCTGTTGCTCAGCCTCATCTGCCCATGGCACTGCTCGCACAGAGGCACAGAGACTGGGGCTGCTTGCTTGTCTTGTCCCCTCAAACTTCAAACATAGCTTAGGTGGTCCGTGCCGGGCGCCTCCGGCAGCCCTGCTCCGAAAATGCAAACGTCTGCAGATAGCTCGCAGGCAGAAAGAGCTAGCCTGGAAAGCTGTTGCTCAGCCTCATCTGCCCATGGCACTGCTCGCACAGAGGCACAGAGACTGGGGCTGCTTGCTTGTCTTGTCCCCTCAAACTTCAAACGTAGCTTAGGTGGTCCGTGTCAGGCGCCTCCGGCAGCCCTGCTCCGAAAATGCGAACGTCTGCAGATAGCTCGCAGGCAGAAAGAGCTAGCCTGGAAAGCTGTTGCTCAGCCTCATCTGCCCATGGCACTGCTCGCACAGAGGCACAGAGACTGGGGCTGCTTGCTTGTCTTGTCCCCTCAAACTTCAAACGTAGCTTAGGTGGTCCGTGCCGGGCGCCTCCGTCAGCCCTGCTCCGAAAATCCAAACGTCTGCAGATAGCTCGCAGGCAGAAAGAGCTAGCCTGGAAAGCTGTTGCTCAGCCTCATCTGCCCATGGCACTGCTCGCACAGAGGCACAGAGACTGGGGCTGCTTGCTTGTCTTGTCCCATCAAACTTCAAATGTAGCTTAGGTGGTCCGTGCCGGGCGCCTCCGGCAGCCCTGCTCCGAAAATCCAAACGTCTGCAGATAGCTCGCAGGCAGAAAGAGCTAGCCTGGAAAGCTGTTGCTCAGCCTCATCTGCCCATGGCACTGCTCGCACAGAGGCACAGAGACTGGGGCTGCTTGCTTGTCTTGTCCCCTCAAACTTCAAACGTAGCTTAGGTGGTCCGTGCCGGGCGCCTCCGGCAGCCCTGCTCCGAAAATGCGAACGTCTGCAGATAGCTCGCAGGCAGAAAGAGCTAGCCTGGAAAGCTGTTGCTCAGCCTCATCTGCCCATGGCACTGCTCGCACAGAGGCACAGAGACTGGGGCTGCTTGCTTGTCTTGTCCCCTCAAACTTCAAACGTAGCTTAGGTGGTCCGTGCCGGGCGCCTCCGGCAGCCCTGCTCCGAAAATGCGAACGTCTGCAGATAGCTCGCAGGCAGAAAGAGCTAGCCTGGAAAGCTGTTGCTCAGCCTCATCTGCCAATGGCACTGCTCGCACAGAGGCACAGAGACTGGGGCTGCTTGCTTGTCTTGTCCCCTCAAACTTCAAACGTAGCTTAGGTGGTCCGTGCCGGGCGCCTCCGGCAGCCCTGCTCCGAAAATGCGAACGTCTGCAGATAGCTCGCAGGCAGAAAGAGCTAGCCTGGAAAGCTGTTGCTCAGCCTCATCTGCCCATGGCACTGCTCGCACAGAGGCACAGAGACTGGGGCTGCTTGCTTGTCTTGTCCCATCAAACTTCAAAGGTAGCTTAGGTGGTCCGTGCCGGGCGCCTCCGGCAGCCCTGCTCCGAAAATGCGAACGTCTGCAGATAGCTCGCAGGCAGAATGAGCTAGCCTGGAAAGATGTTGCTCAGCCTCATCTGCCCATGGCACTGCTCGCACAGAGGCACAGAGACTGGGGCTGCTTGCTTGTCTTGGCCCCTCAAACTTCAAATGTAGCTTAGGTGGTCCGTGCCGGGCGCCTCCGGCAGCCCTGCTCCGAAAATCCAAACGTCTGCAGATAGCTCGCAGGCAGAAAGAGCTAGCCTGGAAAGCTGTTGCTCAGCCTCATCTGCCCATGGCACTGCTCGCACAGAGGCACAGAGACTGGGGCTGCTTGCTTGTCTTGTCCCCTCAAACTTCAAACGTAGCTTAGGTGGTCCGTGCCGGGCGCCTCCGGCAGCCCTGCTCCGAAAATGCGAACGTCTGCAGATAGCTCGCAGGCAGAAAGAGCTAGCCTGGAAAGCTGTTGCTCAGCCTCATCTGCCCATGGCACTGCTCGCACAGAGGCACAGAGACTGGGGCTGCTTGCTTGTCTTGTCCCCTCAAACTTCAAATGTAGCTTAGGTGGTCCGTGCCGGGCGCCTCCGGCAGCCCTGCTCCGAAAATCCAAACGTCTGCAGATAGCTCGCAGGCAGAAAGAGCTAGCCTGGAAAGCTGTTGCTCAGCCTCATCTGCCCATGGCACTGCTCGCACAGAGGCACAGAGACTGGGGCTGCTTGCTTGTCTTGTCCCCTCAAACTTCAAACGTAGCTTAGGTGGTCCGTGCCGGGCGCCTCCGGCAGCCCTGCTCCGAAAATGCAAACGTCTGCAGATAGCTCGCAGGCAGAAAGAGCTAGCCTGGAAAGCTGTTGCTCAGCCTCATCTGCCCATGGCACTGCTCGCACAGAGGCACAGAGACTGGGGCTGCTTGCTTGTCTTGTCCCCTCAAACTTCAAACGTAGCTTAGGTGGTCCGTGCCGGGCGCCTCCGGCAGCCCTGCTCCGAAAATGCGAACGTCTGCAGATAGCTCGCAGGCAGAAAGAGCTAGCCTGGAAAGCTGTTGCTCAGCCTCATCTGCCCATGGCACTGCTCGCACAGAGGCACAGAGACTGGGGCTGCTTGCTTGTCTTGTCCCCTCAAACTTCAAACGTAGCTTAGGTGGTCCGTGCCGGGCGCCTCCGGCAGCCCTGCTCCGAAAATCCAAACGTCTGCAGATAGCTCGCAGGCAGAAAGAGCTAGCCTGGAAAGCTGTTGCTCAGCCTCATCTGCCCATGGCACTGCTCGCACAGAGGCACAGAGACTGGGGCTGCTTGCTTGTCTTGTCCCCTCAAACTTCAAATGTAGCTTAGGTGGTCCGTGCCGGGCGCCTCCGGCAGCCCTGCTCCGAAAATCCAAACGTCTGCAGATAGCTCGCAGGCAGAAAGAGCTAGCCTGGAAAGCTGTTGCTCAGCCTCATCTGCCCATGGCACTGCTCGCACAGAGGCACAGAGACTGGGGCTGCTTGCTTGTCTTGTCCCCTCAAACTTCAAACGTAGCTTAGGTGGTCCGTGCCGGGCGCCTCCGGCAGCCCTGCTCCGAAAATACGAACGTCTGCAGATAGCTCGCAGGCAGAAAGAGCTAGCCTGGAAAGCTGTTGCTCAGCCTCATCTGCCCATGGCACTGCTCGCACAGAGGCACAGAGACTGGGGCTGCTTGCTTGTCTTGTCCCCTCAAACTTCAAACGTAGCTTAGGTGGTCCGTGCCGGGCGCCTCCGGCAGCCCTGCTCCGAAAATGCAAACGTCTGCAGATAGCTCGCAGGCAGAAAGAGCTAGCCTGGAAAGCTGTTGCTCAGCCTCATCTGCCCATGGCACTGCTCGCACAGAGGCACAGAGACTGGGGCTGCTTGCTTGTCTTGTCCCCTCAAACTTCAAACGTAGCTTAGGTGGTCCGTGCCGGGCGCCTCCGGCAGCCCTGCTCCGAAAATGCGAACGTCTGCAGATAGCTCGCAGGCAGAAAGAGCTAGCCTGGAAAGCTGTTGCTCAGCCTCATCTGCCCATGGCACTGCTCGCACAGAGGCACAGAGACTGGGGCTGCTTGCTTGTCTTGTCCCCTCAAACTTCAAACGTAGCTTAGGTGGTCCGTGCCGGGCACCTCCGGCAGCCCTGCTCCGAAAATGCGAACGTCTGCAGATAGCTCGCAGGCAGAAAGAGCTAGCCTGGAAAGCTGTTGCTCCGCCTCATCTGCCCATGGCACTGCTCGCACAGAGGCACAGAGACTGGGGCTGCTTGCTCGTCTTGCCCCCTCAAACTTCAAACGTAACTTAGGTGGTCCGTGCTGGGCGCCTCCGGCAGCCCTGCTCCGAAAATCCAAACGTCTGCAGATAGCTCGCAGGCAGAAAGAGCTAGCCTGGAAAGCTGTTGCTCAGCCTCATCTGCCCATGGCACTGCTCGCACAGAGGCACAGAGACTGGGGCTGCTTGCTTGTCTTGTCCCCTCAAACTTCAAACGTAGCTTAGGTGGTCCGTGCCGGGCGCCTCCGGCAGCCCTGCTCCGAAAATGCGAACGTCTGCAGATAGCTCGCAGGCAGAAAGAGCTAGCCTGGAAAGCTGTTGCTCAGCCTCATCTGCCCATGGCACTGCTCGCACAGAGGCACAGAGACTGGGGCTGCTTGCTTGTCTTGTCCCATAAATCTTCAAACGTAGCTTAGGTGGTCCGTGCCGGGCGCCTCCGGCAGCCCTGCTCCGAAAATGCGAACGTCTGCAGATAGCTCGCAGGCAGAAAGAGCTAGCCTGGAAAGCTGTTGCTCAGCCTCATCTGCCCATGGCACTGCTCGCACAGAGGCACAGAGACTGGGGCTGCTTGCTTGTCTTGTCCCCTCAAACTTCAAATGTAGCTTAGGTGGTCCGTGCCGGGCGCCTCCGGCAGCCCTGCTCCGAAAATGCAAACGTCTGCAGATAGCTCGCAGGCAGAAAGAGCTAGCCTGGAAAGCTGTTGCTCAGCCTCATCTGCCCATGGCACTGCTCGCACAGAGGCACAGAGACTGGGGCTGCTTGCTTGTCTTGTCCCCTCAAACTTCAAACGTAGCTTAGGTGGTCCGTGCCGGGCGCCTCCGGCAGCCCTGCTCCGAAAATGCGAACGTCTGCAGATAGCTCGCAGGCAGAAAGAGCTAGCCTGGAAAGCTGTTGCTCAGCCTCATCTGCCCATGGCACTGCTCGCACAGAGGCACAGAGACTGGGGCTGCTTGCTTGTCTTGTCCCCTCAAACTTCAAATGTAGCTTAGGTGGTCCGTGCCGGGCGCCTCCGGCAGCCCTGCTCCAAAAATGCGAACGTCTGCAGATAGCTCGCAGGCAGAAAGAGCTAGCCTGGAAAGCTGTTGCTCCGCCTCATCTGCCCATGGCACTGCTCGCACAGAGGCACAGAGACTGGGGCTGCTTGCTTGTCTTGCCCCCTCAAACTTCAAACGTAACTTAGGTGGTCCGTGCCGGGCGCCTCCGGCAGCCCTGCTCCGAAAATCCAAACGTCTGCAGATAGCTCGCAGGCAGAAAGAGCTAGCCTGGAAAGCTGTTGCTCAGCCTCATCTGCCCATGGCACTGCTCGCACAGAGGCACAGAGACTGGGGCTGCTTGCTTGTCTTGTCCCCTCAAACTTCAAACGTAGCTTAGGTGGTCCGTGCCGGGCGCCTCCGGCAGCCCTGCTCCGAAAATGCGAACGTCTGCAGATAGCTCGCAGGCAGAAAGAGCTAGCCTGGAAAGCTGTTGCTCAGCCTCATCTGCCCATGGCACTGCTCGCACAGAGGCACAGAGACTGGGGCTGCTTGCTTGTCTTGTCCCCTCAAACTTCAAACGTAGCTTAGGTGGTCCGTGCCGGGCGCCTCCGGCAGCCCTGCTCCGAAAATGCGAACGTCTGCAGATAGCTCGCAGGCAGAAAGAGCTAGCCTGGAAAGCTGTTGCTCAGCCTCATCTGCCCATGGCACTGCTCGCACAGAGGCACAGAGACTGGGGCTGCTTGCTTGTCTTGTCCCATCAAACTTCAAAGGTAGCTTAGGTGGTCCGTGCCGGGCGCCTCCGGCAGCCCTGCTCCGAAAATGCGAACGTCTGCAGATAGCTCGCAGGCAGAATGAGCTAGCCTGGAAAGCTGTTGCTCAGCCTCATCTGCCCATGGCACTGCTCGCACAGAGGCACAGAGACTGGGGCTGCTTGCTTGTCTTGGCCCCTCAAACTTCAAATGTAGCTTAGGTGGTCCGTGCCGGGCGCCTCCGGCAGCCCTGCTCCGAAAATCCAAACGTCTGCAGATAGCTCGCAGGCAGAAAGAGCTAGCCTGGAAAGCTGTTGCTCAGCCTCATCTGCCCATGGCACTGCTCGCACAGAGGCACAGAGACTGGGGCTGCTTGCTTGTCTTGTCCCCTCAAACTTCAAACGTAGCTTAGGTGGTCCGTGCCGGGCGCCTCCGGCAGCCCTGCTCCGAAAATGCGAACGTCTGCAGATAGCTCGCAGGCAGAAAGAGCTAGCCTGGAAAGCTGTTGCTCAGCCTCATCTGCCCATGGCACTGCTCGCACAGAGGCACAGAGACTGGGGCTGCTTGCTTGTCTTGTCCCCTCAAACTTCAAATGTAGCTTAGGTGGTCCGTGCCGGGCGCCTCTGGCAGCCCTGCTCCGAAAATCCAAACGTCTGCAGATAGCTCGCAGGCAGAAAGAGCTAGCCTGGAAAGCTGTTGCTCAGCCTCATCTGCCCATGGCACTGCTCGCACAGAGGCACAGAGACTGGGGCTGCTTGCTTGTCTTGTCCCCTCAAACTTCAAACGTAGCTTAGGTGGTCCGTGCCGGGCGCCTCCGGCAGCCCTGCTCCGAAAATCCAAACGTCTGCAGATAGCTCGCAGGCAGAAAGAGCTAGCCTGGAAAGCTCTTGCTCAGCCTCATCTGCCCATGGCACTGCTCGCACAGAGGCACAGAGACTGGGGCTGCTTGCTTGTCTTGTCCCCTCAAACTTCAAACGTAGCTTAGGTGGTCCATGCCGGGCGCCTCCGGCAGCCCTGCTCCGAAAATCCAAACGTCTGCAGATAGCTCGCAGGCAGAAAAAGCTAGCCTGGAAAGCTGTTGCTCAGCCTCATCTGCCCATGGCACTGCTCGCACAGAGGCACAGAGACTGGGGCTGCTTGCTTGTCTTGTCCCCTCAAACTTCAAATGTAGCTTAGGTGGTCCGTGCCGGGCGCCTCCGGCAGCCCTGCTCCGAAAATCCAAACGTCTGCAGATAGCTCGCAGGCAGAAAGAGCTAGCCTGGAAAGCTGTTGCTCAGCCTCATCTGCCCATGGCACTGCTCGCACAGAGGCACAGAGACTGGGGCTGCTTGCTTGTCTTGTCCCCTCAAACTTCAAACGTAGCTTAGGTGGTCCGTGCCGGGCGCCTCCGGCAGCCCTGCTCCGAAAATACGAACGTCTGCAGATAGCTCGCAGGCAGAAAGAGCTAGCCTGGAAAGCTGTTGCTCCGCCTCATCTGCCCATGGCACTGCTCGCACAGAGGCACAGAGACTGGGGCTGCTTGCTCGTCTTGCCCCCTCAAACTTCAAACGTAACTTAGGTGGTCCGTGCTGGGCGCCTCCGGCAGCCCTGCTCCGAAAATCCAAACGTCTGCAGATAGCTCGCAGGCAGAAAGAGCTAGCCTGGAAAGCTGTTGCTCAGCCTCATCTGCCCATGGCACTGCTCGCACAGAGGCACAGAGACTGGGGCTGCTTGCTTGTCTTGTCCCCTCAAACTTCAAACGTAGCTTAGGTGGTCCGTGCCGGGCGCCTCCGGCAGCCCTGCTCCGAAAATGCGAACGTCTGCAGATAGCTCGCAGGCAGAAAGAGCTAGCCTGGAAAGCTGTTGCTCAGCCTCATCTGCCCATGGCACTGCTCGCACAGAGGCACAGAGACTGGGGCTGCTTGCTTGTCTTGTCCCATAAATCTTCAAACGTAGCTTAGGTGGTCCGTGCCGGGCGCCTCCGGCAGCCCTGCTCCGAAAATGCAAACGTCTGCAGATAGCTCGCAGGCAGAAAGAGCTAGCCTGGAAAGCTGTTGCTCAGCCTCATCTGCCGATGGCACTGCTCGCACAGAGGCACAGAGACTGGGGCTGCTTGCTTGTCTTGTCCCCTCAAACTTCAAATGTAGCTTAGGTGGTCCGTGCCGGGCGCCTCCGGCAGCCCTGCTCCGAAAATGCGAACGTCTGCAGATAGCTCGCAGGCAGAAAGAGCTAGCCTGGAAAGCTGTTGCTCAGCCTCATCTGCCCATGGCACTGCTCGCACAGAGGCACAGAGACTGGGGCTGCTTGCTTGTCTTGTCCCCTCAAACTTCAAACGTAGCTTAGGTGGTCCGTGCCGGGCGCCTCCGGCAGCCCTGCTCCGAAAATGCGAACGTCTGCAGATAGCTCGCAGGCAGAAAGAGCTAGCCTGGAAAGCTGTTGCTCAGCCTCATCTGCCCATGGCACTGCTCGCACAGAGGCACAGAGACTGGGGCTGCTTGCTTGTCTTGTCCCCTCAAACTTCAAATGTAGCTTAGGTGGTCCGTGCCGGGCGCCTCCGGCAGCCCTGCTCCGAAAATGCGAACGTCTGCAGATAGCTCGCAGGCAGAAAGAGCTAGCCTGGAAAGCTGTTGCTCCGCCTCATCTGCCCATGGCACTGCTCGCACAGAGGCACAGAGACTGGGGCTGCTTGCTTGTCTTGCCCCCTCAAACTTCAAACGTAACTTAGGTGGTCCGTGCCGGGCGCGTCCGGCAGCCCTGCTCCGAAAATCCAAACGTCTGCAGATAGCTCGCAGGCAGAAAGAGCTAGCCTGGAAAGCTGTTGCTCAGCCTCATCTGCCCATGGCACTGCTCGCACAGAGGCACAGAGACTGGGGCTGCTTACTTGTCTTGTCCCCTGAAACTTCAAACGTAGCTTAGGTGGTCCGTGCCGGGCGCCTCCGGCAGCCCTGCTCCGAAAATCCAAACGTCTGCAGATAGCTCGCAGGCAGAAAGAGCTAGCCTGGAAAGCTGTTGCTCAGCCTCATCTGCCCATGGCACTGCTCGCACAGAGGCACAGAGACTGGGGCTGCTTGCTTGTCTTGTCCCCTCAAACTTCAAACGTAGCTTAGGTGGTCCGTGCCGGGCGCCTCCGGCAGCCCTGCTCCGAAAATGCGAACGTCTGCAGATAGCTCGCAGGCAGAAAGAGCTAGCCTGGAAAGCTGTTGCTCAGCCTCATCTGCCCATGGCACTGCTCGCACAGAGGCACAGAGACTGGGGCTGCTTGCTTGTCTTGTCCCCTCAAACTTCAAATGTAGCTTAGGTGGTCCGTGCCGGGCGCCTCCGGCAGCCCTGCTCCGAAAATCCAAACGTCTGCAGATAGCTCGCAGGCAGAAAGAGCTAGCCTGGAAAGCTGTTGCTCAGCCTCATCTGCCCATGGCACTGCTCGCACAGAGGCACAGAGACTGGGGCTGCTTGCTTGTCTTGCCCCCTCAAACTTTAAACGTATCTTAGGTGGTCCGTGCCGGGCGCCTCCGGCAGCCCTGCTCCGAAAATGCAAACGTCTGCAGATAGCTCGCAGGCAGAAAGAGCTAGCCTGGAAAGCTGTTGCTCAGCCTCATCTGCCCATGGCACTGCTCGCACAGAGGCACAGAGACTGGGGCTGCTTGCTTGTCTTGTCCCCTCAAACTTCAAACGTAGCTTAGGTGGTCCGTGCCGGGCGCCTCCGGCAGCCCTGCTCCGAAAATGCGAACGTCTGCAGATAGCTCGCAGGCAGAAAGAGCTAGCCTGGAAAGCTGTTGCTCAGCCTCATCTGCCCATGGCACTGCTCGCACAGAGGCACAGAGACTGGGGCTGCTTACTTGTCTTGTCCCCTCAAACTTCAAACGTAGCTTAGGTGGTCCGTGCCGGGCACCTCCGGCAGCCCTGCTCCGAAAATGCGAACGTCTGCAGATAGCTCGCAGGCAGAAGGAGCTAGCCTGGAAAGCTGTTGCTCAGCCTCATCTGCCCATGGCACTGCTCGCACAGAGGCACAGAGACTGGGGCTGCTTGCTTGTCTTGCCCCCTCAAACTTCAAACGTAACTTAGGTGGTCCGTGCCGGGCGCCTCCGGCAGCCCTGCTCCAAAAATGCGAACGTCTGCAGATAGCTCGCAGGCAGAAAGAGCTAGCCTGGAAAGCTGTTGCTCAGCCTCATCTGCCCATGGCACTGCTCGCACAGAGGCACAGAGACTGGGGCTGCTTGCTTGTCTTGCCCCCTCAAACTTCAAACTTAGCTTAGGTGGTCCATGCCGGGCGCCTCCGGCAGCCCTGCTCCGAAAATGCAAACGTCTGCAGATAGCTCGCAGGCAGAAAGAGCTAACCTGGAAAGCTGTTGCTCAGCCTCATCTGCCCATGGCACTGCTCGCACAGAGGCACAGAGACTGGGGCTGCTTGCTTGTCTTGTCCCCTCAAACTTCAAACGTAGGTTAGGTGGTCTGTGCCGGGCGCCTCCGGCAGCCCTGCTCCGAAAATGCGAACGTCTGCAGATAGCTTGCAGGCAGAAAGAGCTAGCCTGGAAAGCTGTTGCTCAGCCTCATCTGCCCATGGCACTGCTCGCACAGAGGCACAGAGACTGGGGCTGCTTGCTTGTCTTGTCCCCTCAAACTTCAAACATAGCTTAGGTGGTCCGTGCCGGGCGCCTCCGGCAGCCCTGCTCCAAAAATGCAAACGTCTGCAGATAGCTCGCAGGCAGAAAGAGCTAGCCTGGAAAGCTGTTGCTCAGCCTCATCTGCCCATGGCACTGCTCGCACAGAGGCACAGAGACTGGGGCTGCTTGCTTGTCTTGTCCCCTCAAACTTCAAATGTAGCTTAGGTGGTCCGTGCCGGGCGCCTCCGGCAGCCCTGCTCCGAAAATGCAAACGTCTGCAGATAGCTGGCAGGCAGAAAGAGCTAGCCTGGAAAGCTGTTGCTCAGCCTCATCTGCCCATGGCACTGCTCGCACAGAGGCACAGAGACTGGGGCTGCTTGCTTGTCTTGTCCCCTCAAACTTCAAACGTAGCTTAGGTGGTCCGTGCCGGGCGCCTCCGGCAGCTCTGCTCCGAAAATGCAAACGTCTGCAGATAGCTCGCAGGCAGAAAGAGCTAGCCTGGAAAGCTGTTGCTCAGCCTCATCTGCCCATGGCACTGCTCGCACAGAGGCACAGAGACTGGGGCTGCTTGCTTGTCTTGTCCCCTCAAACTTCAAACGTAGCTTAGGTGGTCCGTGCCGGGCGCCTCCGGCAGCCCTGCTCCGAAAATGCGAACGTCTGCAGATAGCTCGCAGGCAGAAAGAGCTAGCCTGGAAAGCTGTTGCTCAGCCTCATCTGCCCATGGCACTGCTCGCACAGAGGCACAGAGACTGGGGCTGCTTGCTTGTCTTGTCCCCTCAAACTTCAAACGTAGCTTAGGTGGTCCGTGCCGGGCGCCTCCGGCAGCTCTGCTCCGAAAATGCAAACGTCTGCAGATAGCTCGCAGGCAGAAAGAGCTAGCCTGGAAAGCTGTTGCTCAGCCTCATCTGCCCATGGCACTGCTCGCACAGAGGCACAGAGACTGAGGCTGCTTGCTTGTCTTGTCCCCTCAAACTTCAAACGTAGCTTAGGTGGTCCGTGCCGGGTGCCTCCGGCAGCCCTGCTCCGAAAATGCAAACGTCTGCAGATAGGTCGCAGGCAGAAAGAGCTAGCCTGGAAAGCTGTTGCTCAGCCTCATCTGCCCATGGCACTGCTCGCACAGAGGCACAGAGACTGGGGCTGCTTGCTTGTCTTGTCCCCTCAAACTTCAAACGTAGCTTAGGTGGTCCGTGCCGTGCGCCTCCGGCAGCCCTGTTCCGAAAATGCGAACGTCTGCAGATAGCTCGCAGGCAGAAAGTGCTAGCCTGGAAAGCTGTTGCTCAGCCTCATCTGCCCATGGCACTGCTCGCACAGAGGCACAGAGACTGAGGCTGCTTGCTTGTCTTGTCCCCTCAAACTTCAAACGTAGCTTAGGTGGTCCGTGCCGGGCGCCTCCGGCAGCCCTGCTCCGAAAATGCAAACGTCTGCAGATAGCTCGCAGGCAGAAAGAGCTAGCCTGGAAAGCTGTTGCTCAGCCTCATCTGCCCATGGCACTGCTCGCACAGAGGCACAGAGACTGGGGCTGCTTGCTTGTCTTGTCCCCTCAAACTTCAAACGTAGCTTAGGTGGTCCGTGCCGGGCGCATCCGGCAGCCGTGCTCCGAAAATGCGAACGTCTGCAGATAGCTCGCAGGCAGAAAGAGCTAGCCTGGAAAGCTGTTGCTCAGCCTCATCTGCCCATGGCACTGCTCGCACAGAGGCACAGAGACTGGGGCTGCTTGCTTGTCTTGTCCCCTCAAACTTCAAACGTAGCTTAGGTGGTCTGTGCCGGGCGCCTCCGGCATCCCTGCTCCAAAAATGCGAACGTCTGCAGATAGCTCGCAGGCAGAAAGAGCTAGCCTGGAAAGCTGTTGCTCAGCCTCATCTGCCCATGGCACTGCTCGCACAGAGGCACAGAGACTGGGGCTGCTTGCTTGTCTTGTCCCCTCAAACTTCAAATGTAGCTTAGGTGGTCCGTGCCGGGCGCCTCCGGCAGCCCTGCTCCGAAAATGCAAACGTCTGCAGATAGCTCGCAGGCAGAAAGAGCTAGCCTGGAAAGCTGTTGCTCAGCCTCATCTGCCCATGGCACTGCTCGCACAGAGGCACAGAGACTGGGGCTGCTTGCTTGTCTTGTCCCCTCAAACTTCAAACGTAGCTTAGGTGGTCCGTGCCGGGCGCCTCCAGCAGCCCTGCTCCGAAAATGCGAACGTCTGCAGATAGCTCGCAGGCAGAAAGAGCTAGCCTGGAAAGCTGTTGCTCAGCCTCATCTGCCCATGGCACTGCTCGCACAGAGGCACAGAGACTGGGGCTGCTTGCTTGTCTTGTCCCATCAAACTTCAAATGTAGCTTAGGTGGTCCGTGCCGGGCGCCTCCGGCAGCCCTGCTCCGAAAATGCGAACGTCTGCAGATAGCTCGCAGGCAGAAAGAGCTAGCCTGGAAAGCTGTTGCTCAGCCTCATCTGCCCATGGCACTGCTCGCACAGAGGCACAGAGACTGGGGCTGCTTGCTTGTCTTGTCCCCTCAAACTTCAAACGTAGCTTAGGTGGTCCGTGCCGGGCGCCTCCGGCAGCCCTGCTCCGAAAATGCGAACGTCTGCAGATAGCTCGCAGGCAGAAAGAGCTAGCCTGGAAAGCTGTTGCTGAGCCTCATCTGCCCATGGCACTGCTCGCACAGAGGCACAGAGACTGGGGCTGCTTGCTTGTCTTGTCCCCTCAAACTTTAAACGTAGCTTAGGTGGTCCGTGCCGGGCGCCTCCGGCAGCCCTGCTCCGAAAATGCGAACGTCTGCAGATAGCTCGCAGGCAGAAAGAGCTAGCCTGGAAAGCTGTTGCTCAGCCTCATCTGCCCATGGCACTGCTCGCACAGAGGCACAGAGACTGGGGCTGCTTGCTTGTCTTGTCCCCTCAAACTTCAAACGTAGCTTAGGTGGTCCGTGCCGGGCGCCTCCGGCAGCCCTGCTCCGAAAATGCGAACGTCTGCAGATAGCTCGCAGGCAGAAAGAGCTAGCCTGGAAAGCTGTTGCTCAGCCTCATCTGCCCATGGCACTGCTCGCACAGAGGCACAGAGACTGGGGCTGCTTGCTTGTCTTGTCCCCTCAAACTTCAAACGTAGCTTAGGTGGTACGTGCCGGGCGCCTCCGGCAGCCCTGCTCCGAAAATGCGAACGTCTGCAGATAGCTCGCAGGCAGAAAGAGCTAGCCTGGAAAGCTGTTGCTCAGCCTCATCTGCCCATGGCACTGCTCGCACAGAGGCACAGAGACTGGGGCTGCTTGCTTGTCTTGTCCCCTCAAACTTCAAATGTAGCTTAGGTGGTCCGTGCCGGGCGCCTCCGGCAGCCCTGCTCCGAAAATGCAAACGTCTGCAGATAGCTCGCAGGCAGAAAGAGCTAGCCTGGAAAGCTGTTGCTCAGCCTCATCTGCCCATGGCACTGCTCGCACAGAGGCACAGAGACTGGGGCTGCTTGCTTGTCTTGTCCCCTCAAACTTCAGACGTAGCTTAGGTGGTCCGTGCCGGGCGCCTCCGGCAGCCCTGCTCCGAAAATGCAAACGTCTGCAGATAGCTCGCAGGCAGAAAGAGCTAGCCTGGAAAGCTGTTGCTCAGCCTCATCTGCCGATGGCACTGCTCGCACAGAGGCACAGAGACTGGGGCTGCTTGCTTGTCTTGTCCCCTCAAACTTCAAACGTAGCTTAGGTGGTCCGTGCCGGGCGCCTCCGGCAGCCCTGCTCCGAAAATGCGAACGTCTGCAGATAGCTCGCAGGCAGAAAGAGCTAGCCTGGAAAGCTGTTGCTCAGCCTCATCTGCCCATGGCACTGCTCGCACAGAGGCACAGAGACTGGGGCTGCTTGCTTGTCTTGTCCCCTCAAACTTCAAATGTAGCTTAGGTGGTCCGTGCCGGGCGCCTCCGGCAGCCCTGCTCCGAAAATCCAAACGTCTGCAGATAGCTCGCAGGCAGAAAGAGCTAGCCTGGAAAGCTGTTGCTCAGCCTCATCTGCCCATGGCACTGCTCGCACAGAGGCACAGAGACTGGGGCTGCTTGCTTGTCTTGTCCCCTCAAACTTCAAACGTAGCTTAGGTGGTCCGTGCCGGGCGCCTCCGGCAGCCCTGCTCCAAAAATGCGAACGTCTGCAGATAGCTCGCAGGCAGAAAGAGCTAGCCTGGAAAGCTGTTGCTCAGCCTCATCTGCCCATGGCACTGCTCGCACAGAGGCACAGAGACTGGGGCTGCTTGCTTGTCTTGTCCCCTCAAACTTCAAACGTAGCTTAGGTGGTCCGTGCCGGGCGCCTCCGGCAGCCCTGCTCCGAAAATGCGAACGTCTGCAGATAGCTCGCAGGCAGAAAGAGCTAGCCTGGAAAGCTGTTGCTCAGCCTCATCTGCCCATGGCACTGCTCGCACAGAGGCACAGAGACTGGGGCTGCTTGCTTGTCTTGTCCCCTCAAACTTCAAACGTAGCTTAGGTGGTCCGTGCCGGGCGCCTCCGGCAGCCCTGCTCCGAAAATGCGAACGTCTGCAGATAGCTCGCAGGCAGAAAGAGCTAGCCTGGAAAGCTGTTGCTCAGCCTCATCTGCCCATGGCACTGCTCGCACAGAGGCACAGAGACTGGGGCTGCTTGCTTGTCTTGTCCCCTCAAACTTCAAATGTAGCTTAGGTGGTCCGTGCCGGGCGCCTCCGGCAGCCCTGCTCCGAAAATGCGAACGTCTGCAGATAGCTCGCAGGCAGAAAGAGCTAGCCTGGAAAGCTGTTGCTCAGCCTCATCTGCCCATGGCACTGCTCGCACAGAGGCACAGAGACTGGGGCTGCTTGCTTGTCTTGTCCCCTCAAACTTCAAACGTAGCTTAGGTGGTCCGTGCCGGGCGCCTCCGGCAGCCCTGCTCCGAAAATGCGAACGTCTGCAGATAGCTCGCAGGCAGAAAGAGCTAGCCTGGAAAGCTGTTGCTCAGCCTCATCTGCCCATGGCACTGCTCGCACAGAGGCACAGAGACTGGGGCTGCTTGCTTGTCTTTTCCCCTCAAACTTCAAATGTAGCTTAGGTGGTCCGTGCCGGGCGCCTCCGGCAGCCCTGCTCCGAAAATGCAAACGTCTGCAGATAGCTCGCAGGCAGAAAGAGCTAGCCTGGAAAGCTGTTGCTCAGCCTCATCTGCCCATGGCACTGCTCGCACAGAGGCACAGAGACTGGGGCTGCTTGCTTGTCTTGTCCCCTCAAACTTCAGACGTAGCTTAGGTGGTCCGTGCCGGGCGCCTCCGGCAGCCCTGCTCCGAAAATGCAAACGTCTGCAGATAGCTCGCAGGCAGAAAGAGCTAGCCTGGAAAGCTGTTGCTCAGCCTCATCTGCCGATGGCACTGCTCGCACAGAGGCACAGAGACTGGGGCTGCTTGCTTGTCTTGTCCCCTCAAACTTCAAACGTAGCTTAGGTGGTCCGTGCCGGGCGCCTCCGGCAGCCCTGCTCCGAAAATGCGAACGTCTGCAGATAGCTCGCAGGCAGAAAGAGCTAGCCTGGAAAGCTGTTGCTCAGCCTCATCTGCCCATGGCACTGCTCGCACAGAGGCACAGAGACTGGGGCTGCTTGCTTGTCTTGTCCCCTCAAACTTCAAATGTAGCTTAGGTGGTCCGTGCCGGGCGCCTCCGGCAGCCCTGCTCCGAAAATCCAAACGTCTGCAGATAGCTCGCAGGCAGAAAGAGCTAGCCTGGAAAGCTGTTGCTCAGCCTCATCTGCCCATGGCACTGCTCGCACAGAGGCACAGAGACTGGGGCTGCTTGCTTGTCTTGTCCCCTCAAACTTCAAACGTAGCTTAGGTGGTCCGTGCCGGGCGCCTCCGGCAGCCCTGCTCCAAAAATGCGAACGTCTGCAGATAGCTCGCAGGCAGAAAGAGCTAGCCTGGAAAGCTGTTGCTCAGCCTCATCTGCCCATGGCACTGCTCGCACAGAGGCACAGAGACTGGGGCTGCTTGCTTGTCTTGTCCCCTCAAACTTCAAACGTAGCTTAGGTGGTCCGTGCCGGGCGCCTCCGGCAGCCCTGCTCCGAAAATGCGAACGTCTGCAGATAGCTCGCAGGCAGAAAGAGCTAGCCTGGAAAGCTGTTGCTCAGCCTCATCTGCCCATGGCACTGCTCGCACAGAGGCACAGAGACTGGGGCTGCTTGCTTGTCTTGCCCCCTCAAACTTCAAACGTATCTTAGGTGGTCCGTGCCGGGCGCCTCCGGCAGCCCTGCTCCGAAAATGCAAACGTCTGCAGATAGCTCGCAGGCAGAAAGAGCTAGCCTGGAAAGCTGTTGCTCAGCCTCATCTGCCCATGGCACTGCTCGCACAGAGGCACAGAGACTGGGGCTGCTTGCTTGTCTTGTCCCCTCAAACTTCAAACGTATCTTAGGTGGTCCGTGCCGGGCGCCTCCGGCAGCCCTGCTCCGAAAATGCAAACGTCTGCAGATAGCTCGCAGGCAGAAAGAGCTAGCCTGGAAAGCTGTTGCTCAGCCTCATCTGCCCATGGCACTGCTCGCACAGAGGCACAGAGACTGGGGCTGCTTGCTTGTCTTGTCCCCTCAAACTTCAAACGTAGCTTAGGTGGTCCGTGCCGGGCACCTCCGGCAGCCCTGCTCCGAAAATGCGAACGTCTGCAGATAGCTCGCAGGCAGAAAGAGCTAGCCTGGAAAGCTGTTGCTCAGCCTCATCTGCCCATGGCACTGCTCGCACAGAGGCACAGAGACTGGGGCTGCTTGCTTGTCTTGTCCCCTCAAACTTCAAACGTAACTTAGGTGGTCCGTGCCGGGCGCCTCCGGCAGCCCTGCTCCGAAAATGCGAACGTCTGCAGATAGCTCGCAGGCAGAAAGAGCTAGCCTGGAAAGCTGTTGCTCAGCCTCATCTGCCCATGGCACTGCTCGCACAGAGGCACAGAGACTGGGGCTGCTTGCTTGTCTTGTCCCCTCAAACTTCAAACGTAGCTTAGGTGGTCCGTGCCGGGCGCCTCCGGCAGCCCTGCTCCGAAAATGCAAACGTCTGCAGATAGCTCGCAGGCAGAAAGAGCTAGCCTGGAAAGCTGTTGCTCAGCCTCATCTGCCCATGGCACTGCTCGCACAGAGGCACAGAGACTGGGGCTGCTTGCTTGTCTTGTCCCCTCAAACTTCAAACGTAGCTTAGGTGGTCTGTGCCGGGCGCCTCCGGCAGCCCTGCTCCGAAAATGCGAACGTCTGCAGATAGCTCGCAGGCAGAAAGAGCTAGCCTGGAAAGCTGTTGCTCAGCCTCATCTGCCCATGGCACTGCTCGCACAGAGGCACAGAGACTGGGGCTGCTTGCTTGTCTTGTCCCCTCAAACTTCAAATGTAGCTTAGGTGGTCCGTGCCGGGCACCTCCGGCAGCCCTGCTCCGAAAATGCAAACGTCTGCAGATAGCTCGCAGGCAGAAAGAGCTAGCCTGGAAAGCTGTTGCTCAGCCTCATCTGCCCATGGCACTGCTCGCACAGAGGCACAGAGACTGGGGCTGCTTGCTTGTCTTGTCCCCTCAAACTTCAAACGTAGCTTAGGTGGTCCGTGCCGGGCGCCTCCGGCAGCCCTGCTCCGAAAATCCAAACGTCTGCAGATAGCTGGCAGGCAGAAAGAGCTAGCCTGGAAAGCTGTTGCTCAGCCTCATCTGCCCATGGCACTGCTCGCACAGAGGCACAGAGACTGGGGCTGCTTGCTTGTCTTGCCCCCTCAAACTTCAAACTTAGCTTAGGTGGTCCGTGCCGGGCGCCTCCGGCAGCCCTGCTCCGAAAATGCAAACGTCTGCAGATAGCTCGCAGGCAGAAAGAGCTAGCCTGGAAAGCTGTTGCTCAGCCTCATCTGCCCATGGCACTGCTCGCACAGAGGCACAGAGACTGGGGCTGCTTGCTTGTCTTGTCCCCTCAAACTTCAAACGTAGCTTAGGTGGTCCGTGCCGGGCGCCTCCGGCAGCCCTGCTCCGAAAATGCAAACGTCTGCAGATAGCTCGCAGGCAGAAAGAGCTAGCCTGGAAAGCTCTTCCTCAGCCTCATCTGCCCATGGCACTGCTCGCACAGAGGCACAGAGACTGGGGCTGCTTGCTTGTCTTGTCCCCTCAAACTTCAAATGTAGCTTAGGTGGTCCGTGCCGGGCGCCTCCGGCAGCCCTGCTCCGAAAATGCAAACGTCTGCAGATAGCTCGCAGGCAGAAAGAGCTAGCCTGGAAAGCTGTTGCTCCGCCTCATCTGCCCATGGCACTGCTCGCACAGAGGCACAGAGACTGGGGCTGCTTGCTTGTCTTGTCCCCTCAAACTTCAAACGTAACTTAGGTGGTCCGTGCCGGGCGCCTCCGGCAGCCCTGCTCCGAAAATGCAAACGTCTGCAGATAGCTCGCAGGCAGAAAGAGCTAACCTGGAAAGCTGTTGCTCAGCCTCATCTGCCCATGGCACTGCTCGCACAGAGGCACAGAGACTGGGGCTGCTTGCTTGTCTTGCCCCCTCAAACTTCAAACGTAACTTAGGTGGTCCGTGCCGGGCGCCTCCGGCAGCCCTGCTCCGAAAATGCGAACGTCTGCAGATAGCTGGCAGGCAGAAAGAGCTAGCCTGGAAAGCTGTTGCTCAGCCTCATCTGCCCATGGCACTGCTCGCACAGAGGCACAGAGACTGGGGCTGCTTGCTTGTCTTGCCCCCTCAAACTTCAAACTTAGCTTAGGTGGTCCGTGCCGGGCGCCTCCGGCAGCCCTGCTCCGAAAATGCAAACGTCTGCAGATAGCTCGCAGGCAGAAAGAGCTAGCCTGGAAAGCTGTTGCTCAGCCTCATCTGCCCATGGCACTGCTCGCACAGAGGCACAGAGACTGGGGCTGCTTGCTTGTCTTGTCCCCTCAAACTTCAAACGTAGGTTAGGTGGTCTGTGCCGGGCGCCTCCGGCAGCCCTGCTCCGAAAATGCGAACGTCTGCAGATAGCTCGCAGGCAGAAAGAGCTAGCCTGGAAAGCTGTTGCTCAGCCTCATCTGCCCATGGCACTGCTCGCACAGAGGCACAGAGACTGGGGCTGCTTGCTTGTCTTGTCCCCTCAAACTTCAAACGTAGCTTAGGTGGTCCGTGCCGGGCACCTCCGGCAGCCCTGCTCCGAAAATGCGAACGTCTGCAGATAGCTCGCAGGCAGAAAGAGCTAGCCTGGAAAGCTGTTGCTCAGCCTCATCTGCCCATGGCACTGCTCGCACAGAGGCACAGAGACTGGGGCTGCTTGCTTGTCTTGTCCCCTCAAACTTCAAACGTAGCTTAGGTGGTCCGTGCCGGGCGCCTCCGGCAGCCCTGCTCCGAAAATCCAAACGTCTGCAGATAGCTGGCAGGCAGAAAGAGCTAGCCTGGAAAGCTGTTGCTCAGCCTCATCTGCCCATGGCACTGCTCGCACAGAGGCACAGAGACTGGGGCTGCTTGCTTGTCTTGCCCCCTCAAACTTCAAACTTAGCTTAGGTGGTCCGTGCCGGGCGCCTCCGGCAGCCCTGCTCCGAAAATGCGAACGTCTGCAGATAGCTCGCAGGCAGAAAGAGCTAGCCTGGAAAGCTGTTGCTCAGCCTCATCTGCCCATGGCACTGCTCGCACAGAGGCACAGAGACTGGGGCTGCTTGCTTGTCTTGTCCCCTCAAACTTCAAACGTAGCTTAGGTGGTCCGTGCCGGGCGCCTCCGGCAGCCCTGCTCCGAAAATGCGAACGTCTGCAGATAGCTCGCAGGCAGAAAGAGCTAGCCTGGAAAGCTGTTGCTCAGCCTCATCTGCCCATGGCACTGCTCGCACAGAGGCACAGAGACTGGGGCTGCTTGCTTGTCTTGTCCCCTCAAACTTCAAATGTAGCTTAGGTGGTCCGTGCCGGGCGCCTCCGGCAGCCCTGCTCCGAAAATGCGAACGTCTGCAGATAGCTCGCAGGCAGAAAGAGCTAGCCTGGAAAGCTGTTGCTCAGCCTCATCTGCCCATGGCACTGCTCGCACAGAGGCACAGAGACTGGGGCTGCTTGCTTGTCTTGTCCCCTCAAACTTCAAACGTAGCTTAGGTGGTCCGTGCCGGGCGCCTCCGGCAGCCCTGCTCCGAAAATGCGAACGTCTGCAGATAGCTCGCAGGCAGAAAGAGCTAGCCTGGAAAGCTGTTGCTCAGCCTCATCTGCCCATGGCACTGCTCGCACAGAGGCACAGAGACTGGGGCTGCTTGCTTGTCTTGTCCCCTCAAACTTCAAATGTAGCTTAGGTGGTCCGTGCCGGGCGCCTCCGGCAGCCCTGCTCCGAAAATGCGAACGTCTGCAGATAGCTCGCAGGCAGAAAGAGCTAGCCTGGAAAGCTGTTGCTCAGCCTCATCTGCCCATGGCACTGCTCGCACAGAGGCACAGAGACTGGGGCTGCTTGCTTGTCTTGCCCCCTCAAACTTCAAACGTATCTTAGGTGGTCCGTGCCGGGCGCCTCCGGCAGCCCTGCTCCGAAAATGCAAACGTCTGCAGATAGCTCGCAGGCAGAAAGAGCTAGCCTGGAAAGCTGTTGCTCAGCCTCATCTGCCCATGGCACTGCTCGCACAGAGGCACAGAGACTGGGGCTGCTTGCTTGTCTTGTCCCCTCAAACTTCAAACGTATCTTAGGTGGTCCGTGCCGGGCGCCTCCGGCAGCCCTGCTCCGAAAATGCAAACGTCTGCAGATAGCTCGCAGGCAGAAAGAGCTAGCCTGGAAAGCTGTTGCTCAGCCTCATCTGCCCATGGCACTGCTCGCACAGAGGCACAGAGACTGGGGCTGCTTGCTTGTCTTGTCCCCTCAAACTTCAAACGTAGCTTAGGTGGTCCGTGCCGGGCACCTCCGGCAGCCCTGCTCCGAAAATGCGAACGTCTGCAGACAGCTCGCAGGCAGAAAGAGCTAGCCTGGAAAGCTGTTGCTCAGCCTCATCTGCCCATGGCACTGCTCGCACAGAGGCACAGAGACTGGGGCTGCTTGCTTGTCTTGCCCCCTCAAACTTCAAACGTAACTTAGGTGGTCCGTGCCGGGCGCCTCCGGCAGCCCTGCTCCGAAAATGCGAACGTCTGCAGATAGCTGGCAGGCAGAAAGAGCTAGCCTGGAAAGCTGTTGCTCAGCCTCATCTGCCCATGGCACTGCTCGCACAGAGGCACAGAGACTGGGGCTGCTTGCTTGTCTTGCCCCCTCAAACTTCAAACTTAGCTTAGGTGGTCCGTGCCGGGCGCCTCCGGCAGCCCTGCTCCGAAAATGCAAACGTCTGCAGATAGCTCGCAGGCAGAAAGAGCTAGCCTGGAAAGCTGTTGCTCAGCCTCATCTGCCCATGGCACTGCTCGCACAGAGGCACAGAGACTGGGGCTGCTTGCTTGTCTTGTCCCCTCAAACTTCAAACGTAGGTTAGGTGGTCTGTGCCGGGCGCCTCCGGCAGCCCTGCTCCGAAAATGCGAACGTCTGCAGATAGCTCGCAGGCAGAAAGAGCTAGCCTGGAAAGCTGTTGCTCAGCCTCATCTGCCCATGGCACTGCTCGCACAGAGGCACAGAGACTGGGGCTGCTTGCTTGTCTTGTCCCCTCAAACTTCAAATGTAGCTTAGGTGGTCCGTGCCGGGCACCTCCGGCAGCCCTGCTCCGAAAATGCAAACGTCTGCAGATAGCTCGCAGGCAGAAAGAGCTAGCCTGGAAAGCTGTTGCTCAGCCTCATCTGCCCATGGCACTGCTCGCACAGAGGCACAGAGACTGGGGCTGCTTGCTTGTCTTGTCCCCTCAAACTTCAAACGTAGCTTAGGTGGTCCGTGCCGGGCGCCTCCGGCAGCCCTGCTCCGAAAATCCAAACGTCTGCAGATAGCTGGCAGGCAGAAAGAGCTAGCCTGGAAAGCTGTTGCTCAGCCTCATCTGCCCATGGCACTGCTCGCACAGAGGCACAGAGACTGGGGCTGCTTGCTTGTCTTGCCCCCTCAAACTTCAAACTTAGCTTAGGTGGTCCGTGCCGGGCGCCTCCGGCAGCCCTGCTCCGAAAATGCAAACGTCTGCAGATAGCTCGCAGGCAGAAAGAGCTAGCCTGGAAAGCTGTTGCTCAGCCTCATCTGCCCATGGCACTGCTCGCACAGAGGCACAGAGACTGGGGCTGCTTGCTTGTCTTGTCCCCTCAAACTTCAAACGTAGCTTAGGTGGTCCGTGCCGGGCGCCTCCGGCAGCCCTGCTCCGAAAATGCAAACGTCTGCAGATAGCTCGCAGGCAGAAAGAGCTAGCCTGGAAAGCTCTTCCTCAGCCTCATCTGCCCATGGCACTGCTCGCACAGAGGCACAGAGACTGGGGCTGCTTGCTTGTCTTGTCCCCTCAAACTTCAAATGTAGCTTAGGTGGTCCGTGCCGGGCGCCTCCGGCAGCCCTGCTCCGAAAATGCAAACGTCTGCAGATAGCTCGCAGGCAGAAAGAGCTAGCCTGGAAAGCTGTTGCTCCGCCTCATCTGCCCATGGCACTGCTCGCACAGAGGCACAGAGACTGGGGCTGCTTGCTTGTCTTGTCCCCTCAAACTTCAAACGTAACTTAGGTGGTCCGTGCCGGGCGCCTCCGGCAGCCCTGCTCCGAAAATGCAAACGTCTGCAGATAGCTCGCAGGCAGAAAGAGCTAGCCTGGAAAGCTGTTGCTCAGCCTCATCTGCCCATGGCACTGCTCGCACAGAGGCACAGAGACTGGGGCTGCTTGCTTGTCTTGCCCCCTCAAACTTCAAACGTAACTTAGGTGGTCCGTGCCGGGCGCCTCCGGCAGCCCTGCTCCGAAAATGCGAACGTCTGCAGATAGCTGGCAGGCAGAAAGAGCTAGCCTGGAAAGCTGTTGCTCAGCCTCATCTGCCCATGGCACTGCTCGCACAGAGGCACAGAGACTGGGGCTGCTTGCTTGTCTTGCCCCCTCAAACTTCAAACTTAGCTTAGGTGGTCCGTGCCGGGCGCCTCCGGCAGCCCTGCTCCGAAAATGCAAACGTCTGCAGATAGCTCGCAGGCAGAAAGAGCTAGCCTGGAAAGCTGTTGCTCAGCCTCATCTGCCCATGGCACTGCTCGCACAGAGGCACAGAGACTGGGGCTGCTTGCTTGTCTTGTCCCCTCAAACTTCAAACGTAGGTTAGGTGGTCTGTGCCGGGCGCCTCCGGCAGCCCTGCTCCGAAAATGCGAACGTCTGCAGATAGCTCGCAGGCAGAAAGAGCTAGCCTGGAAAGCTGTTGCTCAGCCTCATCTGCCCATGGCACTGCTCGCACAGAGGCACAGAGACTGGGGCTGCTTGCTTGTCTTGTCCCCTCAAACTTCAAACGTAGCTTAGGTGGTCCGTGCCGGGCACCTCCGGCAGCCCTGCTCCGAAAATGCGAACGTCTGCAGATAGCTCGCAGGCAGAAAGAGCTAGCCTGGAAAGCTGTTGCTCAGCCTCATCTGCCCATGGCACTGCTCGCACAGAGGCACAGAGACTGGGGCTGCTTGCTTGTCTTGTCCCCTCAAACTTCAAACGTAGCTTAGGTGGTCCGTGCCGGGCGCCTCCGGCAGCCCTGCTCCGAAAATCCAAACGTCTGCAGATAGCTGGCAGGCAGAAAGAGCTAGCCTGGAAAGCTGTTGCTCAGCCTCATCTGCCCATGGCACTGCTCGCACAGAGGCACAGAGACTGGGGCTGCTTGCTTGTCTTGCCCCCTCAAACTTCAAACTTAGCTTAGGTGGTCCGTGCCGGGCGCCTCCGGCAGCCCTGCTCCGAAAATGCAAACGTCTGCAGATAGCTCGCAGGCAGAAAGAGCTAGCCTGGAAAGCTCTTCCTCAGCCTCATCTGCCCATGGCACTGCTCGCACAGAGGCACAGAGACTGGGGCTGCTTGCTTGTCTTGTCCCCTCAAACTTCAAATGTAGCTTAGGTGGTCCGTGCCGGGCGCCTCCGGCAGCCCTGCTCCGAAAATGCAAACGTCTGCAGATAGCTCGCAGGCAGAAAGAGCTAGCCTGGAAAGCTGTTGCTCCGCCTCATCTGCCCATGGCACTGCTCGCACAGAGGCACAGAGACTGGGGCTGCTTGCTTGTCTTGTCCCCTCAAACTTCAAACGTAGCTTAGGTGGTCCGTGCCGGGCGCCTCCGGCAGCCCTGCTCCGAAAATGCAAACGTCTGCAGATAGCTCGCAGGCAGAAAGAGCTAGCCTGGAAAGCTGTTGCTCAGCCTCATCTGCCCATGGCACTGCTCGCACAGAGGCACAGAGACTGGGGCTTCTTGCTTGTCTTGTCCCCTCAAACTTCAAACGTAGCTTAGGTGGTCCGTGCCGGGCGCCTCCGGCAGCCCTGCTCCGAAAATGCGAACGTCTGCAGATAGCTCGCAGGCAGAAAGAGCTAGCCTGGAAAGCTGTTGCTCAGCCTCATCTGCCCATGGCACTGCTCGCACAGAGGCACAGAGACTGGGGCTGCTTGCTTGTCTTGTCCCCTCAAACTTCAAACGTAGCTTAGGTGGTCCGTGCCGGGCGCCTCCGGCAGCCCTGCTCCGAAAATGCGAACGTCTGCAGATAGCTCGCAGGCAGAAAGAGCTAGCCTGGAAAGCTGTTGCTCAGCCTCATCTGCCCATGACGCTGCTCGCACAGAGGCACAGAGACTGGGGCTGCTTGCTTGTCTTGTCCCCTCAAACTTCAAACGTAACTTAGGTGGTCCGTGCCGTGCGCCTCCGGCAGCCCTGCTCCGAAAATGCGAACGTCTGCAGATAGCTCGCAGGCAGAAAGAGCTAGCCTGGAAAGCTGTTGCTCAGCCTCATCTGCCCATGGCACTGCTCGCACTGAGGCACAGAGACTGGGGCTGCTTGCTTGTCTTGTCCCCTCAAACTTCAAACGTATCTTACGTGGTCTGTGCCGGGCGCCTCCGGCAGCCCTTCTCCGAAAATGCGAACGTCTGCAGATAGCTCGCAGGCAGAAAGAGCTAGCCTGGAAAGCTGTTGCTCAGCCTCATCTGCCCATGGCACTGCTCGCACAGAGGCACAGAGACTGGGGCTGCTTGCTTGTCTTGTCCCCTCAAACTTCAAATGTAGCTTAGGTGGTCCGTGCCGGGCGCCTCCGGCAGCCCTGCTCCGAAAATGCGAACGTCTGCAGATAGCTCGCAGGCAGAAAGAGCTAGCCTGGAAAGCTGTTGCTCAGCCTCATCTGCCCATGGCACTGCTCGCACAGAGGCACAGAGACTGGGGCTGCTTGCTTGTCTTGCCCCCTCAAACTTCAAACGTAGCTTAGGTGGTCCGTGCCGGGCGTCTCCGGCAGCCCTGCTCCGAAAATGCAAACGTCTGCAGATAGCTCGCAGCCAGAAAGAGCTAGCCTGGAAAGCTGTTGCTCAGCCTCATCTGCCCATGGCACTGCTCGCACAGAGGCACAGAGACTGGGGCTGCTTGCTTGTCTTGTCCCCTCAAACTTCAAACGTAGCTTAGGTGGTCCGTGCCGGGCGCCTCCAGAAGCTCAGCTCCGAAAATGCAAACGTCTGCAGATAGCTCGCAGGCAGAAAGAGCTAGCCTGGAAAGCTGTTGCTCAGCCTCATCTGCCCATGGCACTGCTCGCACAGAGGCACAGAGACTGGGGCTGCTTGCTTGTCTTGTCCCCTCAAACTTCAAACGTAGCTTAGGTGGTCCGTGCCGGGCGCATCCGGCAGCCCTGCTCCGAAAATGCGAACGTCTGCAGATAGCTCGCAGGCAGAAAGAGCTAGCCTGGAAAGCTGTTGCTCAGCCTCATCTGCCCATGGCACTGCTCGCACAGAGGCACAGAGACTGGGGCTGCTTGCTTGTCTTGTTCCCTCAAACTTCAAACGTAGCTTAGGTGGTCCGTGCCGTGCGCCTCCGGCAGCCCTGCTCCGAAAATGCGAACGTCTGCAGATAGCTCGCAGCCAGAAAGAGCTAGCCTGGAAAGCTGTTGCTCAGCCTCATCTGCCCATGGCACTGCTCGCACAGAGGCACAGAGACTGGGGCTGCTTGCTTGTCTTGCCCCCTCAAACTTCAAACGTAACTTAGGTGGTCCGTGCCGGGCGCCTCCGGCAGCCCTGCTCCGAAAATGCGAACGTCTGCAGATAGCTCGCAGGCAGAAAAAGCTAGCCTGGAAAGCTGTTGCTCAGCCTCATCTGCCCATGGCACTGCTCGCACAGAGGCACAGAGACTGGGGCTGCTTGCTTGTCTTGTCCCCTCAAACTTCAAACGTAGCTTAGGTGGTCCGTGCCGGGCGCCTCCGGCAGCCTTGCTTCAAAAATGCGAACGTCTGCAGATAGCTCGCAGGCAGAAAGAGCTAGCCTGGAAAGCTGTTGCTCAGCCTCATCTGCCCATGGCACTGCTCGCACAGAGGCACAGAGACTGGGGCTGCTTGCTTGTCTTGTCCCCTCAAACTTCAAACGTAGCTTACGTGGTCCGTGCCGGGCGCCTCCGGCAGCCCTGCTCCGAAAATGCAAACGTCTGCAGATAGCTCGCAGGCAGAAAGAGCTAGCCTGGAAAGCTGTTGCTCAGCCTCATCTGCCCATGGCACTGCTCGCACAGAGGCACAGAGACTGGGGCTGCTTGCTTGTCTTGTCCCCTCAAACTTCAAACGTAGCTTAGGTGGTCCGTGCCTGGCGCCTCCGGCAGCCCTGCTCCAAAAATGCGAACGTCTGCAGATAGCTCGCAGGCAGAAAGAGCTAGCCTGGAAAGCTGTTGCTCAGCCTCATCTGCCCATGGCACTGCTCGCACAGAGGCACAGAGACTGGGGCTGCTTGCTTGTCTTGTCCCCTCAAACTTCAAACGTAGCTTAGGTGGTCTGTGCCGGGCGCCTCCGGCAGCCCTGCTCCGAAAATGCAAACGTCTGCAGATAGCTCGCAGGCAGAAAGAGCTAGCCTGGAAAGCTGTTGCTCAGCCTCATCTGCCCATGGCACTGCTCGCACAGCGGCACAGAGACTGAGGCTGCTTGCTTGTCTTGCCCCCTCAAACTTCAAACGTAGCTTAGGTGGTCCGTGCCGGGCGCCTCCGGCAGCCCTACTAAGAAAATGCGAACGTCTGCAGATAGCTAGCAGGGAGAAAGAGCTAGCCTGGAAAGCTGTTGCTCAGCCTCATCTGCCCATGGCACTGCTCGCACAGAGGCACAGAGACTGGGGCTGCTTGCTTGTCTTGCCCCCTCAAACTTCAAACGTAGCTTAGGTGGCCCGTGCCGGGCGCATACGGCAGCCCTGCTCCGAAAAAGCAAACGTCTGCAGATAGCTCACAGGCAGAAAGAGCTAGCCTGGAAAGCTGTTGCTCAGCCTCATCTGCCCATGGCACTGCTCGCACAGAGGCACAGAGACTGGGGCTGCTTGCTTGTCTTGTCCCCTCAAACTTCAAACGTAGCTTAGGTGGCCCGTGCCGGGCGCCTCCGGCAGCCCTGCTCCAAAAATGCGAACGTCTGCAGATAGCTCGCAGGCAGAAAGAGCTAGCCTGGAAAGCTGTTGCTCAGCCTCATCTGCCCATGGCACTGCTCGCACAGAGGCACAGAGACTGGGGCTGCTTGCTTGTCTTGTCCCATAAAACTTCAAATGTAGCTTAGGTGGTCCGTGCCGGGCGCATCCGGCAGCCCTGCTCCGAAAACGCGAACGTCTGCAGATAACTCGCAGGCAGAAAGAGCTAGCCTGGAAAGCTGTTGCTCAGCCTCATCTGCCCATGGCACTGCTCGCACAGAGGCACAGAGACTGGGGCTGCTTGCTTGTTTTGCCCCCTCAAACTTCAAACGTAGCTTAGGTGGTCCGTGCCGGGCGCCTCCGGCAGCCCTGCTCCAAAAATGCAAACGTCTGCAGATAGCTCGCAGGCAGAAAGAGCTAGCCTGGAAAGCTGTTGCTCAGCCTCATCTGCCCATGGCACTGCTCGCACAGAGGCACAGAGACTTGGGCTGCTTGCTTGTTTTGTTCCCTCAAACTTCAAATGTAGCTTAGGTGGTCTGTGCCGGGCGCCTCCGGCAGCCCTGCTCCGAAAATGCGAACGTCTGCAGATAGCTCGCAGGCAGAAAGAGCTAGCCTGGAAAGCTGTTGCTCAGCCTCATCTGCCCATGGCACTGCTCGCACAGAGGCACAGAGACTGGGGCTGCTTGCTTGTCTTGCCCCCTCAAACTTCAAACGTAGCTTAGGTGGTCCGTGCCGGGCGCCTCCGGCAGCCCTGCTCCGAAAATGCAAACGTCTGCAGATAGCTCGCAGCCAGAAAGAGCTAGCCTGGAAAGCTGTTGCTCAGCCTCATCTGCCTATGGCACTGCTCGCACAGAGGCACAGAGACTGGGGCTGCTTGCTTGTCTTGTCCCCTCAAACTTCAAACGTATCTTAGGTGGTCCGTGCCGGGCGCCTCCAGAAGCCCAGCTCCGAAAATGCAAACGTCTGCAGATAGCTCGCAGGCAGAAAGAGCTAGCCTGGAAAGCTGTTGCTCAGCCTCATCTGCCCATGGCACTGCTCGCACAGAGGCACAGAGACTGGGGCTGCTTGCTTGTCTTGTCCCCTCAAACTTCAAATATAGTTTAGGTGGTCCGTGCCGGGCGCATCCGGCAGCCCTGCTCCGAAAATGCAAACGTCTGCAGATAGCTCGCAGGCAGAAAGAGCTAGCCTGGAAAGCTGTTGCTCAGCCTCATCTGACCATGGCACTGCTCGCACAGAGGCACAGAGACTGGGGCTGCTTGCTTGTCTTGCCACCTCAAACTTCAAACGTAGCTTAGGTGGCCCGTGCCTGGCGCCTCCA
This sequence comes from Opisthocomus hoazin, assembly GCF_030867145.1. Taxonomy (NCBI): domain Eukaryota; kingdom Metazoa; phylum Chordata; class Aves; order Opisthocomiformes; family Opisthocomidae; genus Opisthocomus; species Opisthocomus hoazin. The sequence continues at coordinate 58,501 of NW_027448778.1, forward strand.
GCAGCCCTGCTCCAAAAATGCGAACGTCTGCAGATAGCTCGCAGGCAGAAAGAGCTAGCCTGGAAAGCTGTTGCTCAGCCTCATCTGCCCATGGCACTGCTCGCACAGAGGCACAGAGACTGGGGCTGCTTGCTTGTCTTGTCCCCTCAAACTTCAAACGTAGCTTAGGTGGTCTGTGCCGGGCGTCTCCGGCAGCCCTGCTCCGAAAATGCAAACGTCTGCAGATAGCTCGCAGGCAGAAAGAGCTAGCCTGGAAAGCTGTTGCTCAGCCTCATCTGCCCATGGCACTGCTCGCACAGAGGCACAGAGACTGAGGCTGCTTGCTTGTCTTGCCCCCTCAAACTTCAAACGTAGCTTAGGTGGTCCGTGCCGGGCGCCTCCGGCAGCCCTGCTCCGAAAATGCGAACGTCTGCAGATAGCTCGCAGGGAGAAAGAGCTAGCCTGGAAAGCTGTTGCTCAGCCTCATCTGCCCATGGCACTGCTCGCACAGAGGCACAGAGACTGGGGCTGCTTGCTTGTCTTGCCCCCTCAAACTTCAAACGTAGCTTAGGTGGTCCGTGGCGGGCGCCTCCGGCAGCCCTGCTCCGAAAATGCAAACGTCTGCAGATAGCTAGCAGGGAGAAAGAGCTAGCCTGGAAAGCTGTTGCTCAGCCTCATCTGCCCATGGCACTGCTCGCACAGAGGCACAGAGACTTGGGCTGCTTGCTTGTTTTGTTCCCTCAAACTTCAAACGTAGCTTAGGTAGTCCGTGCCGTGCGCCTCCGGCAGCCCTGCTCCGAAAATGCGAACGTCTGCAGATAGCTCGCAGGCAGAAAGAGCTAGCCTGGAAAGCTGTTGCTCAGCCTCATCTGCCCATGGCACTGCTCGCACAGAGGCACAGAGACTGGGGCTGCTTGCTTGTCTTGCCCCCTCAAACTTCAAACGTAGCTTAGGTGGTCCGTGCCGGGCGCATCCGGCAGCCCTGCTCCGAAAAAGCAAACGTCTGCAGATAGCTCGCAGGCAGAAAGAGCTAGCCTGGAAAGCTGTTGCTCAGCCTCATCTGCCCATGGCACTGCTCGCACAGAGGCACAGAGACTGGGGCTGCTTGCTTGTCTTGTCCCCTCAAACTTCAAATGTATCTTAGGTGGCCCGTGCCGGGCGCATCCGGCAGCCCTGCTCCAAAAATGCGAACGTCTGCAGATAGCTCGCAGGCAGAAAGAGCTAGCCTGGAAAGCTGTTGCTCAGCCTCATCTGCCCATGGCACTGCTCGCACAGAGGCACAGAGACTGGGGCTGTTTGCTTGTCTTGCCCCCTCAAACTTCAAACGTAGCTTAGGTGGTCCGTGCCGGGCGCCTCCGGCAGCCCTGCTCCGAAAATGCGAACGTCTGCAGATAGCTCGCAGGCAGAAAGAGCTAACCTGGAAAGCTGTTGCTCAGCCTCATCTGCCCATGGCACTGCTCGCACAGAGGCACAGAGACTGGGGCTGCTTGCTTGTCTTGTCCCCTCAAACTTCAAACGTAGCTTAGGTGGTCCGTGCCGGGCGCCTCCGGCAGCCCTGCTCCGAAAATGCGAACGTCTGCAGATAGCTGGCAGGCAGAAAGAGCTAGCCTGGAAAGCTGTTGCTCAGCCTCATCTGCCCATGGCACTGCTCGCACAGAGGCACAGAGACTGGGGCTGCTTGCTTGTCTTGTCCCCTCAAACTTCAAATGTAGCTTAGGTGGTCCGTGCCGGGCGCCTCCGGCAGCCCTGCTCCGAAAATGCGAACGTCTGCAGATAGCTCGCAGGCAGAAAGAGCTAGCCTGGAAAGCTGTTGCTCAGCCTCATCTGCCCATGGCACTGCTCGCACAGAGGCACAGAGACTGGGGCTGCTTGCTTGTCTTGCCCCCTCAAACTTCAAACGTATCTTAGGTGGTCCGTGCCGGGCGCCTCCGGCAGCCCTGCTCCGAAAATGCAAACGTCTGCAGATAGCTCGCAGGCAGAAAGAGCTAGCCTGGAAAGCTGTTGCTCAGCCTCATCTGCCCATGGCACTGCTCGCACAGAGGCACAGAGACTGGGGCTGCTTGCTTGTCTTGTCCCCTCAAACTTCAAACGTATCTTAGGTGGTCCGTGCCGGGCGCCTCCGGCAGCCCTGCTCCGAAAATGCAAACGTCTGCAGATAGCTCGCAGGCAGAAAGAGCTAGCCTGGAAAGCTGTTGCTCAGCCTCATCTGCCCATGGCACTGCTCGCACAGAGGCACAGAGACTGGGGCTGCTTGCTTGTCTTGTCCCCTCAAACTTCAAACGTAGCTTAGGTGGTCCGTGCCGGGCACCTCCGGCAGCCCTGCTCCGAAAATGCGAACGTCTGCAGATAGCTCGCAGGCAGAAAGAGCTAGCCTGGAAAGCTGTTGCTCAGCCTCATCTGCCCATGGCACTGCTCGCACAGAGGCACAGAGACTGGGGCTGCTTGCTTGTCTTGCCCCCTCAAACTTCAAACGTAACTTAGGTGGTCCGTGCCGGGCGCCTCCGGCAGCCCTGCTCCGAAAATGCGAACGTCTGCAGATAGCTGGCAGGCAGAAAGAGCTAGCCTGGAAAGCTGTTGCTCAGCCTCATCTGCCCATGGCACTGCTCGCACAGAGGCACAGAGACTGGGGCTGCTTGCTTGTCTTGCCCCCTCAAACTTCAAACTTAGCTTAGGTGGTCCGTGCCGGGCGCCTCCGGCAGCCCTGCTCCGAAAATGCAAACGTCTGCAGATAGCTCGCAGGCAGAAAGAGCTAGCCTGGAAAGCTGTTGCTCAGCCTCATCTGCCCATGGCACTGCTCGCACAGAGGCACAGAGACTGGGGCTGCTTGCTTGTCTTGTCCCCTCAAACTTCAAACGTAGGTTAGGTGGTCTGTGCCGGGCGCCTCCGGCAGCCCTGCTCCGAAAATGCGAACGTCTGCAGATAGCTCGCAGGCAGAAAGAGCTAGCCTGGAAAGCTGTTGCTCAGCCTCATCTGCCCATGGCACTGCTCGCACAGAGGCACAGAGACTGGGGCTGCTTGCTTGTCTTGTCCCCTCAAACTTCAAATGTAGCTTAGGTGGTCCGTGCCGGGCACCTCCGGCAGCCCTGCTCCGAAAATGCAAACGTCTGCAGATAGCTCGCAGGCAGAAAGAGCTAGCCTGGAAAGCTGTTGCTCAGCCTCATCTGCCCATGGCACTGCTCGCACAGAGGCACAGAGACTGGGGCTGCTTGCTTGTCTTGTCCCCTCAAACTTCAAACGTAGCTTAGGTGGTCCGTGCCGGGCGCCTCCGGCAGCCCTGCTCCGAAAATCCAAACGTCTGCAGATAGCTGGCAGGCAGAAAGAGCTAGCCTGGAAAGCTGTTGCTCAGCCTCATCTGCCCATGGCACTGCTCGCACAGAGGCACAGAGACTGGGGCTGCTTGCTTGTCTTGCCCCCTCAAACTTCAAACTTAGCTTAGGTGGTCCGTGCCGGGCGCCTCCGGCAGCCCTGCTCCGAAAATGCAAACGTCTGCAGATAGCTCGCAGGCAGAAAGAGCTAGCCTGGAAAGCTGTTGCTCAGCCTCATCTGCCCATGGCACTGCTCGCACAGAGGCACAGAGACTGGGGCTGCTTGCTTGTCTTGTCCCCTCAAACTTCAAACGTAGCTTAGGTGGTCCGTGCCGGGCGCCTCCGGCAGCCCTGCTCCGAAAATGCAAACGTCTGCAGATAGCTCGCAGGCAGAAAGAGCTAGCCTGGAAAGCTCTTCCTCAGCCTCATCTGCCCATGGCACTGCTCGCACAGAGGCACAGAGACTGGGGCTGCTTGCTTGTCTTGTCCCCTCAAACTTCAAATGTAGCTTAGGTGGTCCGTGCCGGGCGCCTCCGGCAGCCCTGCTCCGAAAATGCAAACGTCTGCAGATAGCTCGCAGGCAGAAAGAGCTAGCCTGGAAAGCTGTTGCTCCGCCTCATCTGCCCATGGCACTGCTCGCACAGAGGCACAGAGACTGGGGCTGCTTGCTTGTCTTGTCCCCTCAAACTTCAAACGTAACTTAGGTGGTCCGTGCCGGGCGCCTCCGGCAGCCCTGCTCCGAAAATGCAAACGTCTGCAGATAGCTCGCAGGCAGAAAGAGCTAGCCTGGAAAGCTGTTGCTCAGCCTCATCTGCCCATGGCACTGCTCGCACAGAGGCACAGAGACTGGGGCTGCTTGCTTGTCTTGCCCCCTCAAACTTCAAACGTAACTTAGGTGGTCCGTGCCGGGCGCCTCCGGCAGCCCTGCTCCGAAAATGCGAACGTCTGCAGATAGCTGGCAGGCAGAAAGAGCTAGCCTGGAAAGCTGTTGCTCAGCCTCATCTGCCCATGGCACTGCTCGCACAGAGGCACAGAGACTGGGGCTGCTTGCTTGTCTTGCCCCCTCAAACTTCAAACTTAGCTTAGGTGGTCCGTGCCGGGCGCCTCCGGCAGCCCTGCTCCGAAAATGCAAACGTCTGCAGATAGCTCGCAGGCAGAAAGAGCTAGCCTGGAAAGCTGTTGCTCAGCCTCATCTGCCCATGGCACTGCTCGCACAGAGGCACAGAGACTGGGGCTGCTTGCTTGTCTTGTCCCCTCAAACTTCAAACGTAGGTTAGGTGGTCTGTGCCGGGCGCCTCCGGCAGCCCTGCTCCGAAAATGCGAACGTCTGCAGATAGCTCGCAGGCAGAAAGAGCTAGCCTGGAAAGCTGTTGCTCAGCCTCATCTGCCCATGGCACTGCTCGCACAGAGGCACAGAGACTGGGGCTGCTTGCTTGTCTTGTCCCCTCAAACTTCAAACGTAGCTTAGGTGGTCCGTGCCGGGCACCTCCGGCAGCCCTGCTCCGAAAATGCGAACGTCTGCAGATAGCTCGCAGGCAGAAAGAGCTAGCCTGGAAAGCTGTTGCTCAGCCTCCTCTGCCCATGGCACTGCTCGCACAGAGGCACAGAGACTGGGGCTGCTTGCTTGTCTTGTCCCCTCAAACTTCAAACGTAGCTTAGGTGGTCCGTGCCGGGCGCCTCCGGCAGCCCTGCTCCGAAAATCCAAACGTCTGCAGATAGCTGGCAGGCAGAAAGAGCTAGCCTGGAAAGCTGTTGCTCAGCCTCATCTGCCCATGGCACTGCTCGCACAGAGGCACAGAGACTGGGGCTGCTTGCTTGTCTTGCCCCCTCAAACTTCAAACTTAGCTTAGGTGGTCCGTGCCGGGCGCCTCCGGCAGCCCTGCTCCGAAAATGCAAACGTCTGCAGATAGCTCGCAGGCAGAAAGAGCTAGCCTGGAAAGCTCTTCCTCAGCCTCATCTGCCCATGGCACTGCTCGCACAGAGGCACAGAGACTGGGGCTGCTTGCTTGTCTTGTCCCCTCAAACTTCAAATGTAGCTTAGGTGGTCCGTGCCGGGCGCCTCCGGCAGCCCTGCTCCGAAAATGCAAACGTCTGCAGATAGCTCGCAGGCAGAAAGAGCTAGCCTGGAAAGCTGTTGCTCCGCCTCATCTGCCCATGGCACTGCTCGCACAGAGGCACAGAGACTGGGGCTGCTTGCTTGTCTTGTCCCCTCAAACTTCAAACGTAGCTTAGGTGGTCCGTGCCGGGCGCCTCCGGCAGCCCTGCTCCGAAAATGCAAACGTCTGCAGATAGCTCGCAGGCAGAAAGAGCTAGCCTGGAAAGCTGTTGCTCAGCCTCATCTGCCCATGGCACTGCTCGCACAGAGGCACAGAGACTGGGGCTTCTTGCTTGTCTTGTCCCCTCAAACTTCAAACGTAGCTTAGGTGGTCCGTGCCGGGCGCCTCCGGCAGCCCTGCTCCGAAAATGCGAACGTCTGCAGATAGCTCGCAGGCAGAAAGAGCTAGCCTGGAAAGCTGTTGCTCAGCCTCATCTGCCCATGGCACTGCTCGCACAGAGGCACAGAGACTGGGGCTGCTTGCTTGTCTTGTCCCCTCAAACTTCAAACGTAGCTTAGGTGGTCCGTGCCGGGCGCCTCCGGCAGCCCTGCTCCGAAAATGCGAACGTCTGCAGATAGCTCGCAGGCAGAAAGAGCTAGCCTGGAAAGCTGTTGCTCAGCCTCATCTGCCCATGACGCTGCTCGCACAGAGGCACAGAGACTGGGGCTGCTTGCTTGTCTTGTCCCCTCAAACTTCAAACGTAACTTAGGTGGTCCGTGCCGTGCGCCTCCGGCAGCCCTGCTCCGAAAATGCGAACGTCTGCAGATAGCTCGCAGGCAGAAAGAGCTAGCCTGGAAAGCTGTTGCTCAGCCTCATCTGCCCATGGCACTGCTCGCACTGAGGCACAGAGACTGGGGCTGCTTGCTTGTCTTGTCCCCTCAAACTTCAAACGTATCTTACGTGGTCTGTGCCGGGCGCCTCCGGCAGCCCTTCTCCGAAAATGCGAACGTCTGCAGATAGCTCGCAGGCAGAAAGAGCTAGCCTGGAAAGCTGTTGCTCAGCCTCATCTGCCCATGGCACTGCTCGCACAGAGGCACAGAGACTGGGGCTGCTTGCTTGTCTTGTCCCCTCAAACTTCAAATGTAGCTTAGGTGGTCCGTGCCGGGCGCCTCCGGCAGCCCTGCTCCGAAAATGCGAACGTCTGCAGATAGCTCGCAGGCAGAAAGAGCTAGCCTGGAAAGCTGTTGCTCAGCCTCATCTGCCCATGGCACTGCTCGCACAGAGGCACAGAGACTGGGGCTGCTTGCTTGTCTTGCCCCCTCAAACTTCAAACGTAGCTTAGGTGGTCCGTGCCGGGCGTCTCCGGCAGCCCTGCTCCGAAAATGCAAACGTCTGCAGATAGCTCGCAGCCAGAAAGAGCTAGCCTGGAAAGCTGTTGCTCAGCCTCATCTGCCCATGGCACTGCTCGCACAGAGGCACAGAGACTGGGGCTGCTTGCTTGTCTTGTCCCCTCAAACTTCAAACGTAGCTTAGGTGGTCCGTGCCGGGCGCCTCCAGAAGCTCAGCTCCGAAAATGCAAACGTCTGCAGATAGCTCGCAGGCAGAAAGAGCTAGCCTGGAAAGCTGTTGCTCAGCCTCATCTGCCCATGGCACTGCTCGCACAGAGGCACAGAGACTGGGGCTGCTTGCTTGTCTTGTCCCCTCAAACTTCAAACGTAGCTTAGGTGGTCCGTGCCGGGCGCATCCGGCAGCCCTGCTCCGAAAATGCGAACGTCTGCAGATAGCTCGCAGGCAGAAAGAGCTAGCCTGGAAAGCTGTTGCTCAGCCTCATCTGCCCATGGCACTGCTCGCACAGAGGCACAGAGACTGGGGCTGCTTGCTTGTCTTGTTCCCTCAAACTTCAAACGTAGCTTAGGTGGTCCGTGCCGTGCGCCTCCGGCAGCCCTGCTCCGAAAATGCGAACGTCTGCAGATAGCTCGCAGCCAGAAAGAGCTAGCCTGGAAAGCTGTTGCTCAGCCTCATCTGCCCATGGCACTGCTCGCACAGAGGCACAGAGACTGGGGCTGCTTGCTTGTCTTGCCCCCTCAAACTTCAAACGTAACTTAGGTGGTCCGTGCCGGGCGCCTCCGGCAGCCCTGCTCCGAAAATGCGAACGTCTGCAGATAGCTCGCAGGCAGAAAAAGCTAGCCTGGAAAGCTGTTGCTCAGCCTCATCTGCCCATGGCACTGCTCGCACAGAGGCACAGAGACTGGGGCTGCTTGCTTGTCTTGTCCCCTCAAACTTCAAACGTAGCTTAGGTGGTCCGTGCCGGGCGCCTCCGGCAGCCTTGCTTCAAAAATGCGAACGTCTGCAGATAGCTCGCAGGCAGAAAGAGCTAGCCTGGAAAGCTGTTGCTCAGCCTCATCTGCCCATGGCACTGCTCGCACAGAGGCACAGAGACTGGGGCTGCTTGCTTGTCTTGTCCCCTCAAACTTCAAACGTAGCTTACGTGGTCCGTGCCGGGCGCCTCCGGCAGCCCTGCTCCGAAAATGCAAACGTCTGCAGATAGCTCGCAGGCAGAAAGAGCTAGCCTGGAAAGCTCTTCCTCAGCCTCATCTGCCCATGGCACTGCTCGCACAGAGGCACAGAGACTGGGGCTGCTTGCTTGTCTTGTCCCCTCAAACTTCAAACGTAGCTTAGGTGGTCCGTGCCTGGCGCCTCCGGCAGCCCTGCTCCAAAAATGCGAACGTCTGCAGATAGCTCGCAGGCAGAAAGAGCTAGCCTGGAAAGCTGTTGCTCAGCCTCATCTGCCCATGGCACTGCTCGCACAGAGGCACAGAGACTGGGGCTGCTTGCTTGTCTTGTCCCCTCAAACTTCAAACGTAGCTTAGGTGGTCTGTGCCGGGCGCCTCCGGCAGCCCTGCTCCGAAAATGCAAACGTCTGCAGATAGCTCGCAGGCAGAAAGAGCTAGCCTGGAAAGCTGTTGCTCAGCCTCATCTGCCCATGGCACTGCTCGCACAGCGGCACAGAGACTGAGGCTGCTTGCTTGTCTTGCCCCCTCAAACTTCAAACGTAGCTTAGGTGGTCCGTGCCGGGCGCCTCCGGCAGCCCTACTAAGAAAATGCGAACGTCTGCAGATAGCTAGCAGGGAGAAAGAGCTAGCCTGGAAAGCTGTTGCTCAGCCTCATCTGCCCATGGCACTGCTCGCACAGAGGCACAGAGACTGGGGCTGCTTGCTTGTCTTGCCCCCTCAAACTTCAAACGTAGCTTAGGTGGCCCGTGCCGGGCGCATACGGCAGCCCTGCTCCGAAAAAGCAAACGTCTGCAGATAGCTCACAGGCAGAAAGAGCTAGCCTGGAAAGCTGTTGCTCAGCCTCATCTGCCCATGGCACTGCTCGCACAGAGGCACAGAGACTGGGGCTGCTTGCTTGTCTTGTCCCCTCAAACTTCAAACGTAGCTTAGGTGGCCCGTGCCGGGCGCCTCCGGCAGCCCTGCTCCAAAAATGCGAACGTCTGCAGATAGCTCGCAGGCAGAAAGAGCTAGCCTGGAAAGCTGTTGCTCAGCCTCATCTGCCCATGGCACTGCTCGCACAGAGGCACAGAGACTGGGGCTGCTTGCTTGTCTTGTCCCATAAAACTTCAAATGTAGCTTAGGTGGTCCGTGCCGGGCGCATCCGGCAGCCCTGCTCCGAAAACGCGAACGTCTGCAGATAACTCGCAGGCAGAAAGAGCTAGCCTGGAAAGCTGTTGCTCAGCCTCATCTGCCCATGGCACTGCTCGCACAGAGGCACAGAGACTGGGGCTGCTTGCTTGTTTTGCCCCCTCAAACTTCAAACGTAGCTTAGGTGGTCCGTGCCGGGCGCCTCCGGCAGCCCTGCTCCAAAAATGCAAACGTCTGCAGATAGCTCGCAGGCAGAAAGAGCTAGCCTGGAAAGCTGTTGCTCAGCCTCATCTGCCCATGGCACTGCTCGCACAGAGGCACAGAGACTTGGGCTGCTTGCTTGTTTTGTTCCCTCAAACTTCAAATGTAGCTTAGGTGGTCTGTGCCGGGCGCCTCCGGCAGCCCTGCTCCGAAAATGCGAACGTCTGCAGATAGCTCGCAGGCAGAAAGAGCTAGCCTGGAAAGCTGTTGCTCAGCCTCATCTGCCCATGGCACTGCTCGCACAGAGGCACAGAGACTGGGGCTGCTTGCTTGTCTTGCCCCCTCAAACTTCAAACGTAGCTTAGGTGGTCTGTGCCGGGCGCCTCCGGCAGCCCTGCTCCGAAAATGCAAACGTCTGCAGATAGCTCGCAGCCAGAAAGAGCTAGCCTGGAAAGCTGTTGCTCAGCCTCATCTGCCCATGGCACTGCTCGCACAGAGGCACAGAGACTGGGGCTGCTTGCTTGTCTTGTCCCCTCAAACTTCAAACGTATCTTAGGTGGTCCGTGCCGGGCGCCTCCAGAAGCCCAGCTCCGAAAATGCAAACGTCTGCAGATAGCTCGCAGGCAGAAAGAGCTAGCCTGGAAAGCTGTTGCTCAGCCTCATCTGCCCATGGCACTGCTCGCACAGAGGCACAGAGACTGGGGCTGCTTGCTTGTCTTGTCCCCTCAAACTTCAAATATAGTTTAGGTGGTCCGTGCCGGGCGCATCCGGCAGCCCTGCTCCGAAAATGCAAACGTCTGCAGATAGCTCGCAGGCAGAAAGAGCTAGCCTGGAAAGCTGTTGCTCAGCCTCATCTGACCATGGCACTGCTCGCACAGAGGCACAGAGACTGGGGCTGCTTGCTTGTCTTGCCACCTCAAACTTCAAACGTAGCTTAGGTGGCCCGTGCCTGGCGCCTCCAGCAGCCCTGCTCCAAAAATGCGAACGTCTGCAGATAGCTCGCAGGCAGAAAGAGCTAGCCTGGAAAGCTGTTGCTCAGCCTCATCTGCCCATGGCACTGCTCGCACAGAGGCACAGAGACTGGGGCTGCTTGCTTGTCTTGTCCCCTCAAACTTCAAACGTAGCTTAGGTGGTCTGTGCCGGGCGTCTCCGGCAGCCCTGCTCCGAAAATGCAAACGTCTGCAGATAGCTCGCAGGCAGAAAGAGCTAGCCTGGAAAGCTGTTGCTCAGCCTCATCTGCCCATGGCACTGCTCGCACAGAGGCACAGAGACTGAGGCTGCTTGCTTGTCTTGCCCCCTCAAACTTCAAACGTAGCTTAGGTGGTCCGTGCCGGGCGCCTCCGGCAGCCCTGCTCCGAAAATGCGAACGTCTGCAGATAGCTCGCAGGGAGAAAGAGCTAGCCTGGAAAGCTGTTGCTCAGCCTCATCTGCCCATGGCACTGCTCGCACAGAGGCACAGAGACTGGGGCTGCTTGCTTGTCTTGCCCCCTCAAACTTCAAACGTAGCTTAGGTGGTCCGTGGCGGGCGCCTCCGGCAGCCCTGCTCCGAAAATGCAAACGTCTGCAGATAGCTAGCAGGGAGAAAGAGCTAGCCTGGAAAGCTGTTGCTCAGCCTCATCTGCCCATGGCACTGCTCGCACAGAGGCACAGAGACTTGGGCTGCTTGCTTGTTTTGTTCCCTCAAACTTCAAACGTAGCTTAGGTAGTCCGTGCCGTGCGCCTCCGGCAGCCCTGCTCCGAAAATGCGAACGTCTGCAGATAGCTCGCAGGCAGAAAGAGCTAGCCTGGAAAGCTGTTGCTCAGCCTCATCTGCCCATGGCACTGCTCGCACAGAGGCACAGAGACTGGGGCTGCTTGCTTGTCTTGCCCCCTCAAACTTCAAACGTAGCTTAGGTGGTCCGTGCCGGGCGCATCCGGCAGCCCTGCTCCGAAAAAGCAAACGTCTGCAGATAGCTCGCAGGCAGAAAGAGCTAGCCTGGAAAGCTGTTGCTCAGCCTCATCTGCCCATGGCACTGCTCGCACAGAGGCACAGAGACTGGGGCTGCTTGCTTGTCTTGTCCCCTCAAACTTCAAATGTAGCTTAGGTGGCCCGTGCCGGGCGCATCCGGCAGCCCTGCTCCAAAAATGCGAACGTCTGCAGATAGCTCGCAGGCAGAAAGAGCTAGCCTGGAAAGCTGTTGCTCAGCCTCATCTGCCCATGGCACTGCTCGCACAGAGGCACAGAGACTGGGGCTGTTTGCTTGTCTTGCCCCCTCAAACTTCAAACGTAGCTTAGGTGGTCCGTGCCGGGCGCCTCCGGCAGCCCTGCTCCGAAAATGCGAACGTCTGCAGATAGCTCGCAGGCAGAAAGAGCTAACCTGGAAAGCTGTTGCTCAGCCTCATCTGCCCATGGCACTGCTCGCACAGAGGCACAGAGACTGGGGCTGCTTGCTTGTTTTGCCCCCTCAAACTTCAAACGTAGCTTAGGTGGTCCGTGCCGGGCGCCTCCGGCAGCCCTGCTCCGAAAATGCAAACGTCTGCAGATAGCTCGCAGGCAGAAAGAGCTAGCCTGGAAAGCTGTTGCTCAGCCTCATCTGCCCATGGCACTGCTCGCACAGAGGCAAAGAGACTGGGGCTGCTCGCTTGTCTTGTCCCCTCAAACTTCAAATGTAGCTTAGGTGGTCCGTTCCTGGCGCCTCCGGCAGCCCTGCTCCGAAAATGCGAACGTCTGCAGATAGCTCGCAGGCAGAAAGAGCTAGCCTGGAAAGCTCTTCCTCAGCCTCATCTGCCCATGGCACTGATCGCACAGAGGCACAGAGACTGGGGCTGCTTGCTTGTCTTGCCCCCTCAAACTTCAAACGTAGCTTAGGTGGTCCGTGCCGGGCGCCTCCGGCAGCCCTGCTCCGAAAATGCGAACGTCTGCAGATAGCTCGCAGGCAGAAAGAGCTAGCCTGGAAAGCTGTTGCTCAGCCTCATCTGCCCATGGCACTGCTCGCACAGAGGCACAGAGACTGGGGCTGTTTGCTTGTCTTGCCCCCTCAAACTTCAAACGTAGCTTAGGTGGTCCGTGCCGGGCGCCTCCGGCAGCCCTGCTCCGAAAATGCGAACGTCTGCAGATAGCTCGCAGGCAGAAAGAGCTAACCTGGAAAGCTGTTGCTCAGCCTCATCTGCCCATGGCACTGCTCGCACAGAGGCACAGAGACTGGGGCTGCTTGCTTGTTTTGCCCCCTCAAACTTCAAACGTAGCTTAGGTGGTCCGTGCCGGGCGCCTCCGGCAGCCCTGCTCCAAAAATGCAAACGTCTGCAGATAGCTCGCAGGCAGAAAGAGCTAGCCTGGAAAGCTGTTGCTCAGCCTCATCTGCCCATGGCACTGCTCGCACAGAGGCAAAGAGACTGGGGCTGCTCGCTTGTCTTGTCCCCTCAAACTTCAAATGTAGCTTAGGTGGTCCGTTCCTGGCGCCTCAGGCAGCCCTGCTCCAAAAATGCGAACGTCTGCAGATAGCTCGCAGGCAGAAAGAGCTAGCCTGGAAAGCTCTTCCTCAGCCTCATCTGCCCATGGCACTGATCGCACAGAGGCACAGAGACTGGGGCTGCTTGCTTGTCTTGCCCCCTCAAACTTCAAACGTAGCTTAGGTGGTCCGTGCCGGGCGCCTCCGGCAGCCCTGCTCCGAAAATGCGAACGTCTGCAGATAGCTCGCAGGCAGAAAGAGCTAGCCTGGAAAGCTGTTGCTCAGCCTCATCTGCCCATGGCACTGCTCGCACAGAGGCACAGAGACTGGGGCTGCTTGCTTGTCTTGTCCCCTCAAACTTCAATCGTAGCTTAGGTGGCCCGTGCCGGGCGCCTCCGGCAGCCCTGCTCCAAAAATGCAAACGTCTGCAGATAGCTCGCAGGCAGAAAGAGCTAGCCTGGAAAGCTGTTGCTCAGCCTCATCTGCCCATGGCACTGCTCGCACAGAGGCACAGAGACTGGGGCTGCTTGCTTGTCTTGTCCCCTCAAACTTCAAACGTATCTTAGGTGGTCCGTGGCGTGCGCCTCCGGCAGCCCTGCTCCGAAAATGCAAACGTCTGCAGATAGCTCGCAGGCAGAAAGAGCTAGCCTGGAAAGCAGTTGCTCAGCCTCATCTGCCCATGGCACTGCTCGCACAGAGGCACAGAGACTGGGGCTGCTTGCTTGTCTTGCCCCCTCAAACTTCAAACGTAGCTTAGGTGGTCCGTGCCGGGCGCCTCCGGCAGCCCTGCTCCGAAAATGCGAACGTCTGCAGATAGCTCGCAGGCAGAAAGAGCTAGCCTGGAAAGCTGTTGCTCAGCCTCATCTGCCCATGGCACTGCTCGCACAGAGGCACAGAGACTGGGGCTGCTTGCTTGTCTTGTCCCCTTAAACTTCAAACGTAGCTTAGGTGGTCCGTGGCGTGCGCCTCCGGCAGCCCTGCTCCGAAAATCCAAATGTCTGCAGATAGCTCGCAGGCAGAAAGAGCTAGCCTGGAAAGCTGTTGCTCAGCCTCATCTGCCCATGGCACTGCTCGCACAGAGGCACAGAGACTGGGGCTGCTTGCTTGTCTTGTCCCCTCAAACTTCAAACGTAGCTTAGGTGGTCCGTGATGGGCGTCTCCGGCAGCCCTGCTCCGAAAATGCAAACGTCTGCAGATAGCTCGCAGGCAGAAAGAGCTAGCCTGGAAAGCTGTTGCTCAGCCTCATCTGCCCATGGCACTGCTCGCACAGAGGCAAAGAGACTGAGGCTGCTTGCTTGTCTTGCCCCCTCAAACTTCAAACGTAGCTTAGGTGGTCCGTGCCGGGCGCCTCCGGCAGCCCTGCTCCGAAAATGCGAACGTCTGCAGATAGCTAGCAGGGAGAAAGAGCTAGCCTGGAAAGCTGTTGCTCAGCCTCATCTGCCCATGGCACTGCTCGCACAGAGGCACAGAGACTGGGGTTGCTTGCTTGTCTTGGCCCCTCAAACTTCAAATGTAGCTTAGGTGGTCCGTGCCGGGCGCATCCGGCAGCCCTGCTCCGAAAACGCGAACGTCTGCAGATAGCTCGCAGGCAGAAAGAGCTAGCCTGGAAAGCTGTTGCTCAGCCTCATCTGCCCATGGCACTGCTCGCACAGAGGCACAGAGACTGGGGCTGCTTGCTTGTCTTGTCCCCTCAAACTTCAAACGTAGCTTAGGTGGTCCGTGATGGGCGTCTCCGGCAGCCCTGCTCCGAAAATGCAAACGTCTGCAGATAGCTCGCAGGCAGAAAGAGCTAGCCTGGAAAGCTGTTGCTCAGCCTCATCTGCCCATGGCACTGCTCGCACAGAGGCAAAGAGACTGAGGCTGCTTGCTTGTCTTGCCCCCTCAAACTTCAAACGTAGCTTAGGTGGTCCGTGCCGGGCGCCTCCGGCAGCCCTGCTCCGAAAATGCGAACGTCTGCAGATAGCTAGCAGGGAGAAAGAGCTAGCCTGGAAAGCTGTTGCTCAGCCTCATCTGCCCATGGCACTGCTCGCACAGAGGCACAGAGACTGGGGCTGCTTGCTTGTCTTGGCCCCTCAAACTTCAAATGTAGCTTAGGTGGTCCGTGCCGGGCGCATCCGGCAGCCCTGCTCCGAAAACGCGAACGTCTGCAGATAACTCGCAGGCAGAAAGAGCTAGCCTGGAAAGCTGTTGCTCAGCCTCATCTGCCCATGGCACTGCTCGCACAGAGGCACAGAGACTGGGGCTGCTTGCTTGTTTTGCCCCCTCAAACTTCAAACGTAGCTTAGGTGGTCCGTGCCGGGCGCCTCCGGCAGCCCTGCTCCGAAAATGCAAACGTCTGCAGATAGCTCGCAGGCAGAAAGAGCTAGCCTGGAAAGCTGTTGCTCATCCTCATCTGCCCATGGCACTGCTCGCACAGAGGCACAGAGACTTGGGCTGCTTGCTTGTTTTGTTCCCTCAAACTTCAAACGTAGCTTAGGTAGTCTGTGCCGTGCGCCTCCGGCAGCCCTGCTCCGAAAATGCAAACGTCTGCAGATAGCTCGCAGGCAGAAAGAGCTAGCCTGGAAAGCTGTTGCTCAGCCTCATCTGCCCATGGCACTGCTCGCACAGAGGCACAGAGTCGGAGGCTGCTTGCTTGTCTTGCCCCCTCAAACTTCAAACGTAGCTTAGGTGGTCCGTGCCGGGCGCATCCGGCAGCCCTGCTCCTAAAAAGCAAACGTCTGCAGATAGCTCGCAGGCAGAAAGAGCTAGCCTGGAAAGCTGTTGCTCAGCCTCATCTGCCCATGGCACTGCTCGCACAGAGGCACAGAGACTGGGGCTGCTTGCTTGTCTTGTCCCCTCAAACTTCAAATGTAGCTTAGGTGGCCCGTGCCGGGCGCATCCGGCAGCCCTGCTCCAAAAATGCAAACGTCTGCAGATAGCTCGCAGGCAGAAAGAGCTAGCCTGGAAAGCTGTTGCTCAGCCTCATCTGCCCATGGCACTGCTCGCACAGAGGCACAGAGACTGGGGCTGCTTGCTTGTCTTGTCCCCTCAAACTTCAAACGTAGCTTAGGTGGTCTGTGCCGGGCGCCTCCGGCAGCCCTGCTCCGAAAATGCGAACGTCTGCAGATAGCTCGCAGGCAGAAAGAGCTAGCCTGGAAAGCTGTTGCTCAGCCTCATCTGCCCATGGCACTGCTCGCACAGAGGCAAAGAGACTGGGGCTGCTCGCTTGTCTTGTCCCCTCAAACTTCAAATGTAGCTTAGGTGGTCCGTTCCTGGCGCCTCCGGCAGCCCTGCTCCGAAAATGCGAACGTCTGCAGATAGCTCGCAGGCAGAAAGAGCTAGCCTGGAAAGCTGTTGCTCAGCCTCATCTGCCCATGGCACTGATCGCACAGAGGCACAGAGACTGGGGCTGCTTGCTTGTCTTGCCCCCTCAAACTTCAAACGTAGCTTAGGTGGTCCGTGCCGGGCGCCTCCGGCAGCCCTGCTCCGAAAATGCTAACGTCTGCAGATAGCTCGCAGGCAGGAAGAGCTAGCCTGGAAAGCTGTTGCTCAGCCTCATCTGCCCATGGCACTGCTCGCACAGAGGCACAGAGACTGGGGCTGCTTGCTTGTCTTGTCCCCTCAAACTTCAAACGTAGCTTAGGTGGCCCGTGCCGGGCGCCTCCGGCAGCCCTGCTCCGAAAATGCGAACGTCTGCAGATAGCTCGCAGGCAGAAAGAGCTAGCCTGGAAAGCTGTTGCTCAGCCTCATCTGCCCATGGCACTGATCGCACAGAGGCACAGAGACTGGGGCTGCTTGCTTGTCTTGCCCCCTCAAACTTCAAACGTAGCTTAGGTGGTCCGTGCCGGGCGCCTCCGGCAGCCCTGCTCCGAAAATGCAAACGTTTGCAGATAGCTCGCAGGCAGAAAGAGCTAGCCTGGAAAGCTGTTGCTCAGCCTCATCTGCCCATGGCACTGCTCGCACAGAGGCACAGAGACTGGGGCTGCTTGCTTGTCTTGTCCCCTCAAACTTCAAACGTAGCTTAGGTGGTCCGTGGCGTGCGCCTCCGGCAGCCCTGCTCCGAAAATGCAAACGTCTGCAGATAGCTCGCAGGCAGAAAGAGGTAGCCTGGAAAGCAGTTGCTCAGCCTCATCTGCCCATGGCACTGCTCGCACAGAGGCACAGAGACTGGGGCTGCTTGCTTGTCTTGTCCCCTCAAACTTCAAACGTAGCTTAGGTGGTCCGTGCCGGGCGCCTCCGGCAGCCCTGCTCCGAAAATGCGAACGTCTGCAGATAGCTCGCAGGCAGAAAGAGCTAGCCTGGAAAGCTGTTGCTCAGCCTCATCTGCCCATGGCACTGCTCGCACAGAGGCACAGAGACTGGGGCTGCTTGCTTGTCTTGTCTCCTCAAACTTCAAATGTAGCTTAGGTGGTCCGTGCCGGGCGCATCCGGCAGCCCTTCTCCGAAAACGCGAACATCTGCAGATAACTCGCAGACAGAAAGAGCTAGCCTGGAAAGCTGTTGCTCAGCCTCATCTGCCCATGGCACTGCTCGCACAGAGGCACAGAGACTGGGGCTGCTTGCTTGTCTTGTCCCCTCAACCTTCAAACGTAGCTTAGGTGGTCTGTGCCGGGCGCCTCCGGCAGCCCTGCTCCAAAAATGCGAACGTCTGCAGATAGCTTGCAGGCAGAAAGAGCTAGCCTGGAAAGCTGTTGCTCAGCCTCATCTGCCCATGGCACTGCTCGCACAGAGGCAAAGAGACTGGGGCTGCTTGCTTGTCTTGTCCCCTCAAACTTCAAATGTAGCTTAGGTGGTCCGTTCCTGGCGCATCCGGCAGCCCTGCTCCGAAAATGCGAACGTCTGCAGATAGCTCGCAGGCAGAAAGGGCTAGCCTGGAAAGCTGTTGCTCCGCCTCATCTGCCCATGGCACTGCTCGCACAGAGGCACAGAGACTGGGGCTGCTTGCTTGTCTTGTCCCCTCAAACGTCAAACGTATCTTAGGTGGTCCGTGCCGGGTGTGTCCGGCAGCCCTGCTCCGAAAATGCGAACGTCTGCAGATAGCTCGCAGGCAGAAATAGCTAGCCTGGAAAGCTGTTGCTCCGCCTCATCTGCCCATGGCACTGCTCGCACAGAGGCACAGAGACTGGGGCTGCTTGCTTGTTTTGCCCCCTCAAACTTCAAACGTAGCTTAGGTGGTCCGTGCCGGGCGCCTCCGGCAGCCTTGCTCCGAAAAACTAAATGTCTGCAGATAGCTCGCAGGCAGAAAGAGCTAGCCTGGAAAGCTGTTGCTCAGCCTCATCTGCCCATGGCGCTCCTCGCACAGAGGCACAGAGACTGGGGCTGCTTGCTTGTCTTGTCCCCTCAAACTTCAAACGTAGCTTAGGTGGTCTGTGCCGGGCGCCTCCGGCAGCCCTGCTCCGAAAATGCAAACGTCTGCAGATAGCTCGCAGGCAGAAAGAGCTAGCCTGGAAAGCTGTTGCTCAGCCTCATCTGCCCATGGCACTGATCGCACAGAGGCACAGAGACTGGGGCTGCTTGCTTGTCTTGCCCCCTCAAACTTCAAACGTAGCTTAGGTGGTCCGTGCCGGGCGCCTCCGGCAGCCCTGCTCCGAAAATGCTAACGTCTGCAGATAGCTCGCAGGCAGGAAGAGCTAGCCTGGAAAGCTGTTGCTCAGCCTCATCTGCCCATGGCACTGCTCGCACAGAGGCACAGAGACTGGGGCTGCTTGCTTGTCTTGTCCCCTCAAACTTCAAACGTAGCTTAGGTGGCCCGTGCCGGGCGCCTCCGGCAGCCCTGCTCCAAAAATGCGAACGTCTGCAGATAGCTCGCAGGCAGAAAGAGCTAGCCTGGAAAGCTGTTGCTCAGCCTCATCTGCCCATGGCACTGATCGCACAGAGGCACAGAGACTGGGGCTGCTTGCTTGTCTTGCCCCCTCAAACTTCAAACGTAGCTTAGGTGGTCCGTGCCGGGCGCCTCCGGCAGCCCTGCTCCGAAAATGCAAACGTTTGCAGATAGCTCGCAGGCAGAAAGAGCTAGCCTGGAAAGCTGTTGCTCAGCCTCATCTGCCCATGGCACTGCTCGCACAGAGGCACAGAGACTGGGGCTGCTTGCTTGTCTTGTCCCCTCAAACTTCAAACGTAGCTTAGGTGGTCCGTGGCGTGCGCCTCCGGCAGCCCTGCTCCGAAAATGCAAACGTCTGCAGATAGCTCGCAGGCAGAAAGAGCTAGCCTGGAAAGCAGTTGCTCAGCCTCATCTGCCCATGGCACTGCTCGCACAGAGGCACAGAGACTGGGGCTGCTTGCTTGTCTTGTCCCCTCAAACTTCAAACGTAGCTTAGGTGGTCCGTGCCGGGCGCCTCCGGCAGCCCTGCTCCGAAAATGCGAACGTCTGCAGATAGCTCGCAGGCAGAAAGAGCTAGCCTGGAAAGCTGTTGCTCAGCCTCATCTGCCCATGGCACTGCTCGCACAGAGGCACAGAGACTGGGGCTGCTTGCTTGTCTTGTCTCCTCAAACTTCAAATGTATCTTAGGTGGTCCGTGCCGGGCGCATCCGGCAGCCCTTCTCCGAAAACGCGAACGTCTGCAGATAACTCGCAGGCAGAAAGAGCTAGCCTGGAAAGCTGTTGCTCAGCCTCATCTGCCCATGGCACTGCTCGCACAGAGGCACAGAGACTGGGGCTGCTTGCTTGTCTTGTCCCCTCAACCTTCAAACGTAGCTTAGGTGGTCTGTGCCGGGCGCCTCCGGCAGCCCTGCTCCAAAAATGCGAACGTCTGCAGATAGCTTGCAGGCAGAAAGAGCTAGCCTGGAAAGCTGTTGCTCAGCCTCATCTGCCCATGGCACTGCTCGCACAGAGGCAAAGAGACTGGGGCTGCTTGCTTGTCTTGTCCCCTCAAACTTCAAATGTAGCTTAGGTGGTCCGTTCCTGGCGCATCCGGCAGCCCTGCTCCGAAAATGCGAACGTCTGCAGATAGCTCGCAGGCAGAAAGGGCTAGCCTGGAAAGCTGTTGCTCCGCCTCATCTGCCCATGGCACTGCTCGCACAGAGGCACAGAGACTGGGGCTGCTTGCTTGTCTTGTCCCCTCAAACGTCAAACGTATCTTAGGTGGTCCGTGCCGGGTGTGTCCGGCAGCCCTGCTCCGAAAATGCGAACGTCTGCAGATAGCTCGCAGGCAGAAATAGCTAGCCTGGAAAGCTGTTGCTCCGCCTCATCTGCCCATGGCACTGCTCGCACAGAGGCACAGAGACTGGGGCTGCTTGCTTGTTTTGCCCCCTCAAACTTCAAACGTAGCTTAGGTGGTCCGTGCCGGGCGCCTCCGGCAGCCTTGCTCCGAAAAACTAAATGTCTGCAGATAGCTCGCAGGCAGAAAGAGCTAGCCTGGAAAGCTGTTGCTCAGCCTCATCTGCCCATGGCGCTCCTCGCACAGAGGCACAGAGACTGGGGCTGCTTGCTTGTCTTGTCCCCTCAAACTTCAAACGTAGCTTAGGTGGTCTGTGCCGGGCGCCTCCGGCAGCCCTGCTCCGAAAATGCAAACGTCTGCAGATAGCTCGCAGGCAGAAAGAGCTAGCCTGGAAAGCTGTTGCTCAGCCTCATCTGCCCATGGCACTGCTCGCACAGAGGCACAGAGACTTGGGCTGCTTGCTTGTCTTGTCCCCTCAAACTTCAAACGTAGCTTTGGTGGTCCGTGCCGGGAGCATCCGGCAGCCCTGCTCCGAAAATGCGAACGTCTGCAGATAGCTCGCAGGCAGAAAGAGCTAGCCTGGAAAGCTGTTGCTCAGCCTCCTCTGCCCATGGCACTGCTCGCACAGAGGCACAGAGACTGGGGCTGCTTGCTTGTTTTGCCCCCTCAAACTTAAAATGTAGCTTAGGTGGTCCGTGCCGGGCGCATCCGGCAGCCCTGCTCCGAAAATCCAAACGTCTGCAGATAGCTCGCAGGCAGAAAGAGCTAGGCTGGAAAGCTGTTGCTCAGCCTCATCTGCCCATGGCACTGCTCGCACAGAGGCACAGAGACTGGGGCTGCTTGCTTGTCTTGCCCCCTCAAACTTCAAACGTAGCTTAGGTGGTCCGTGCCGGGCGCCTCCGGCAGCCCTGCTCCGAAAATCCAAACGTCTGCAGATAGCTCGCAGCCAGAAAGAGCTAGCCTGGAAAGCTGTTGCTCAGCCTCATCTGCCCATGGCACTGCTCGCACAGAGGCACAGAGACTGGGGCTGCTTGCTTGTCTTGTCCCCTCAAACTTCAAACGTAGCTTAGGTGGTCTGTGCCGGGCGCCTCCGGCAGCCCTGCTCCGAAAATGCAAACGTCTGCAGATAGCTCGCAGGCAGAAAGAGCTAGCCTAGAAAGCTGTTGCTCAGCCTCATCTGCCCATGGCACTGCTCGCACAGAGGCACAGAGACTGGGGCTGCTTGCTTGTCTTGTCCCCTCAAACTTCAAACGTAGCTTAGGTGGTCCGTGCCAGGCGCCTCCGGCAGCCCTGCTCCGAAAATGCGAACGTCTGCAGATAGCTCGCAGGCAGAAAGAGCTAGCCTGGAAAGCTGTTGCTCAGCCTCATCTGCCCATGGCACTGCTCGCACAGAGGCACAGAGACTGGGGCTGCTTGCTTGTTTTGCCCCCTCAAACTTAAAATGTAGCTTAGGTGGTCCGTGCCGGGCGCCTTCGGCAGCCCTGCTCCGAAAATCCAAACGTCTGCAGATAGCTCGCAGGCAGAAAGAGCTAGCCTGGAAAGCTGTTGCTCAGCCTCATCTGCCCATGGCACTGCTCGCACAGAGGCACAGAGACTGGGGCTGCTTGCTTGTCTTGTCCCCTCAAACTTCAAATGTAGCTTAGGTGGCCCGTGCCGGGCGCATCCGGCAGCCCTGCTCCAAAAATGCGAACGTCTGCAGATAGCTCGCAGGCAGAAAGAGCTAGCCTGGAAAGCTGTTGCTCAGCCTCATCTGCCCATGGCACTGCTCGCACAGAGGCACAGAGACTGGGGCTGCTTGCTTGTCTTGTCCCCTCAAACTTCAAACGTAGCTTAGGTGGTCCGTGCCGGGCGCCTCCGGCAGCCCTGCTCCGAAAATGCGAACGTCTGCAGATAGCTCGCAGGCAGAAAGAGCTAGCCTGGAAAGCTGTTGCTCAGCCTCATCTGCCCATGGCACTGCTCGCACAGAGGCAAAGAGACTGGGGCTGCTCGCTTGTCTTGTCCCCTCAAACTTCAAATGTAGCTTAGGTGGTCCGTTCCTGGCGCCTCCGGCAGCCCTGCTCCGAAAATGCGAACGTCTGCAGATAGCTCGCAGGCAGAAAGAGCTAGCCTGGAAAGCTGTTGCTCCGCCTCATCTGCCCATGGCACTGATCGCACAGAGGCACAGAGACTGGGGCTGCTTGCTTGTCTTGCCCCCTCAAACTTCAAACGTAGCTTAGGTGGTCCGTGCCGGGCGCCTCCGGCAGCCCTGCTCCGAAAATGCTAACGTCTGCAGATAGCTCGCAGGCAGAAAGAGCTAGCCTGGAAAGCTGTTGCTCAGCCTCATCTGCCCATGGCACTGCTCGCACAGAGGCACAGAGACTGGGGCTGCTTGCTTGTCTTGTCCCCTCAAACTTCAAACGTAGCTTAGGTGGCCCGTGCCGGGCGCCTCCGGCAGCCCTGCTCCAAAAATGCGAACGTCTGCAGATAGCTCGCAGGCAGAAAGAGCTAGCCTGGAAAGCTGTTGCTCAGCCTCATCTGCCCATGGCACTGCTCACACAGAGGCACAGAGACTGGGGCTGCTTGCTTGTCTTGTCCCCTCAAACTTCAAACGTAGCTTAGGTGGTCCGTGCCGGGCGCCTCCGGCAGCCCTGCTCCGAAAATGCAAACGTGTGCAGATAGCTCGCAGGCAGAAAGAGCTAGCCTGGAAAGCTGTTGCTCAGCCTCATCTGCCCATGGCACTGCTCGCACAGAGGCACAGAGACTGGGGCTGCTTGCTTGTCTTGTCCCCTCAAACTTCAAACGTAGCTTAGGTGGTCCGTGGCGTGCGCCTCCGGCAGCCCTGCTCCGAAAATGCAAACGTCTGCAGATAGCTCGCAGGCAGAAAGAGCTAGCCTGGAAAGCAGTTGCTCAGCCTCATCTGCCCATGGCACTGCTCGCACAGAGGCACAGAGACTGGGGCTGCTTGCTTGTCTTGCCCCCTCAAACTTCAAACGTAGCTTAGGTGGTCCGTGCCGGGCGCCTTCGGCAGCCCTGCTCCGAACATGCGAACGTCTGCAGATAGCTCACAGGCAGAAAGAGCTAGCCTGGAAAGCTGTTGCTCAGCCTCATCTGCCCATGGCACTGCTCGCACAGAGGCACAGAGATTGAGGCTGCTTGCTTATCTTGCCCCCTCAAACTTCAAACGTAGCTTAGGTGGTCCGTGCCGTGCGCCTCCGGCAGCCCTGCTCCGAAAATGCAAACGTCTGCAGATAGCTCGCAGGCAGAAAGAGCTAGCCTGGAAAGCTGTTGCTCAGCCTCATCTGCCCATGGCACTGCTCGCACAGAGGCACAGAGACGGAGGCTGCTTGCTTGTCTTGCCCCCTCAAACTTCAAACGTAGCTTAGGTGGTCCGTGCCGGGCGCCTCCGGCAGCCCTGCTCCGAAAATGCAAACGTCTGCAGATAGCTCGCAGGCAGAAAGAGCTAGCCTGGAAAGCTGTTGCTCAGCCTCATCTGCCCATGGCACTGCTCGCACAGAGGCACAGAGACTGGGGCTGCTTGCTTGTCTTGTCCCCTCAACCTTCAAACGTAGCTTAGGTGGTCTGTGCCGGGCGCCTCCGGCAGCCCTGCTCCAAAAATGCGAACGTCTGCAGATAGCTTGCAGGCAGAAAGAGCTAGCCTGGAAAGCTGTTGCTCAGCCTCATCTGCCCATGGCACTGCTCGCACAGAGGCAAAGAGACTGGGGCTGCTTGCTTGTCTTGTCCCCTCAAACTTCAAATGTAGCTTAGGTGGTCCGTTCCTGGCGCATCCGGCAGCCCTGCTCCGAAAATGCGAACGTCTGCAGATAGCTCGCAGGCAGAAAGGGCTAGCCTGGAAAGCTGTTGCTCAGCCTCATCTGCCCATGGCACTGCTCGCACAGAGGCACAGAGACTGGGGCTGCTTGCTTGTCTTGTCCCCTCAAACGTCAAACGTATCTTAGGTGGTCCGTGCCGGGTGTGTCCGGCAGCCCTGCTCCGAAAATGCGAACGTCTGCAGATAGCTCGCAGGCAGAAAGAGCTAGCCTGGAAAGCTGTTGCTCCGCCTCATCTGCCCATGGCACTGCTCGCACAGAGGCACAGCGACTGGGGCTGCTTGCTTGTTTTGCCCCCTCAAACTTCAAACGTAGCTTAGGTGGTCTGTGCCGGGCGCCTCCGGCAGCCCTGCTCCGAAAATGCAAACTTCTGCAGATAGCTCGCAGGCAGAAAGAGCTAGCCTGGAAAGCTGTTGCTCAGCCTCATCTGCCCATGGCACTGCTCGCACAGAGGCACAGAGACTGGGGCTGCTTGCTTGTCTTGTCCCCTCAAACTTCAAACGTAGCTTAGGTGGTCTGTGCCGGGCGCCTCCGGCAGCCCTGCTCCGAAAATGCAAACTTCTGCAGATAGCTCGCAGGCAGAAAGAGCTAGCCTGGAAAGCTGTTGCTCAGCCTCATCTGCCCATGGCACTGCTCGCACAGAGGCACAGAGACTGGGGCTGCTTGCTTGTCTTGTCCCCTCAAACTTCAAACGTAGCTTTGGTGGTCCGTGCCGGGAGCATCCGGCAGCCCTGCTCCGAAAATGTGAACGTCTGCAGATAGCTCGCAGGCAGAAAGAGCTAGCCTGGAAAGCTGTTGCTCAGCCTCCTCTGCCCATGGCACTGCTCGCACAGAGGCACAGAGACTGGGGCTGCTTGCTTGTTTTGCCCCCTCAAACTTAAAATGTAGCTTAGGTGGTCCGTGCCGGGCGCATCCGGCAGTCCTGCTCCGAAAATCCAAACGTCTGCAGATAGCTCGCAGGCAGAAAGAGCTAGGCTGGAAAGCTGTTGCTCAGCCTCATCTGCCCATGGCACTGCTCGCACAGAGGCACAGAGACTGGGGCTGCTTGCTTGTCTTGCCCCCTCAAACTTCAAACGTAGCTTAGGTGCTCCGTGCCGGGCGCCTCCGGCAGCCCTGCTCCGAAAATCCAAACGTCTGCAGATAGCTCGCAGGCAGAAAGAGCTAGCCTGGAAAGCTGTTGCTCAGCCTCATCTGCCCATGGCACTGCTCGCACAGAGGCACAGAGACTGGGGCTGCTTGCTTGTCTTGTCCCCTCAAACTTCAAACGTAGCTTAGGTGGTCTGTGCCAGGCGCCTCCGGCAGCCCTGCTCCGAAAATGCAAACGTCTGCAGATAGCTCGCAGGCAGAAAGAGCTAGCCTAGAAAGCTGTTGCTCAGCCTCATCTGCCCATGGCACTGCTCGCACAGAGGCACAGAGACTGGGGCTGCTTGCTTGTCTTGTCCCCTCAAACTTCAAACGTAGCTTAGGTGGTCCGTGCCAGGCGGCTCCGGCAGCCCTGCTCCGAAAATGCGAACGTCTGCAGATAGCTCGCAGGCAGAAAGAGCTAGCCTGGAAAGCTGTTGCTCAGCCTCATCTGCCCATGGCACTGCTCGCACAGAGGCACAGAGACTGGGGCTGCTTGCTTGTTTTGCCCCCTCAAACTTAAAATGTAGCTTAGGTGGTCCGTGCCGGGCGCCTCCGGCAGCCCTGCTCCGAAAATCCAAACGTCTGCAGATAGCTCGCAGGCAGAAAGAGCTAGGCTGGAAAGCTGTTGCTCAGCCTCATCTGCCCATGGCACTGCTCGCACAGAGGCACAGAGACTGGGGCTGCTTGCTTGTCTTGCCCCCTCAAACTTCAAACGTAGCTTAGGTGGTCCGTGCCGGGCGCCTCCGGCAGCCCTGCTCCGAAAATATGAACGTCTGCAGATAGCTCGCAGGCAGAAAGAGCTAGCCTGGAAAGCTGTTGCTCAGCCTCATCTGCCCATGGCACTGCTCGCACAGAGGCACAGAGACTGGGGCTGCTTGCTTGTCTTGTCCCCTCAAACTTCAAACGTAGCTTAGGTGGTCCGTGCCAGGCGCCTCCGTCAGCCCTGCTCCGAAAATCCAAACGTCTGCAGATAGCTCGCAGCCAGAAAGAGCTAGCCTGGAAAGCTGTTGCTCAGCCTCATCTGCCCATGGCACTGCTCGCACAGAGGCACAGAGACTGGGGCTGCTTGCTTGTCTTGTCCCCTCAAACTTCAAACGTAACTTAGGTGGTCCGTGCCGGGCGCCTCCGGCAGCCCTGCTCCGAAAATGCAGACGTCTGCAGATAGCTCGCAGGCAGAAAGAGCTAGCCTGGAAAGCTGTTGCTCAGCCTCATCTGCCCATGGCACTGCTCGCACAGAGGCACAGAGACTGGGGGTGCTTGCTTGTCTTGTCCCCTCAAACTTCAAATGTAGCTTAGGTGGTCCGTGCCGGGCGCATCCGGCAGACCTGCTTCAAAAATGCGAACGTCTGCAGATAGCTCGCAGGCAGAAAGAGCTAGCCTGGAAAGCTGTTGCTCAGCCTCATCTGCCCATGGCACTGCTCGCACAGAGGCACAGAGACTGGGGCTGCTTGCTTGTCTTGTCCCCTCAAACTTCAAACGTAGCTTAGGTGGTCTGTGCCGGGCGCCTCCGGCAGCCCTGCTCCGAAAATGCAAACGTCTGCAGATAGCTCGCAGGCAGAAAGAGCTAGCCTGGAAAGCTGCTGCTCAGCCTCATCTGCCCATGGCACTGCTCGCACAGAGGCACAGAGACTGGGGCTGCTTGCTTGTCTTGTCCCCTCAAACTTCAAACGTAGCTTAGGTGGTCCGTGCCGGGTGCGTCCGGCAGCCCTGCTCCGAAAATGCGAACGTCTGCAGATAGCTCGCAGGCAGAAAGAGCTAGCCTGGAAAGCTGTTGCTCAGCCTCATCTGCCCATGGCACTGCTCGCACAGAGGCACAGAGACTGGGGGTGCTTGCTTGTCTTGCCCCCTCAAACTTCAAACGTAACTTAGGTGGTCCGTGCCGGGCGCCTCCGGCAGCCCTGCTCCGAAAATGCAAACGTCTGCAGATAGCTCGCAGGCAGAAAGAGCTAGCCTGGAAAGCTGTTGCTCAGCCTCATCTGCCCATGGCACTGCTCGCACAGAGGCACAGAGACTGGGGCTGCTTGCTTGTCTTGCCCCCTCAAACTTCAAACGTAGCTTAGGTGGTCCGTGCCGGGCGCCTCCGGCAGCCCTGCTCCGAAAATGCAAACGTCTGCAGATAGCTCGCAGGCAGAAAGAGCTAGCCTGGAAAGCTGTTGCTCAGCCTCATCTGCCCATGGCACTGCTCGCACAGAGGCACAGAGACTGGGGCTGCTTGCTTGTCTTGTCCCCTCAAACTTCAAACGTAGCTTAGGTGGTCTGTGCCGGGCGCCTCCGGCAGCCCTGCTCCGAAAATGCAAACGTCTGCAGATAGCTCGC
Organism: Opisthocomus hoazin; assembly: GCF_030867145.1. Lineage (NCBI taxonomy): Eukaryota > Metazoa > Chordata > Aves > Opisthocomiformes > Opisthocomidae > Opisthocomus > Opisthocomus hoazin. Next base: position 85,474 of record NW_027448778.1, read on the forward strand.
AGGCAGAAAGAGCTAGCCTGGAAAGCTGCTGCTCAGCCTCATCTGCCCATGGCACTGCTCGCACAGAGGCACAGAGACTGGGGCTGCTTGCTTGTCTTGTCCCCTCAAACTTCAAACGTAGCTTAGGTGGTCCGTGCCGGGTGCGTCCGGCAGCCCTGCTCCGAAAATGCGAACGTCTGCAGATAGCTCGCAGGCAGAAAGAGCTAGCCTGGAAAGCTGTTGCTCAGCCTCATCTGCCCATGGCACTGCTCGCACAGAGGCACAGAGACTGGGGGTGCTTGCTTGTCTTGCCCCCTCAAACTTCAAACGTAACTTAGGTGGTCCGTGCCGGGCGCCTCCGGCAGCCCTGCTCCGAAAATGCAAACGTCTGCAGATAGCTCGCAGGCAGAAAGAGCTAGCCTGGAAAGCTGTTGCTCAGCCTCATCTGCCCATGGCACTGCTCGCACAGAGGCACAGAGACTGGGGCTGCTTGCTTGTCTTGCCCCCTCAAACTTCAAACGTAGCTTAGGTGGTCCGTGCCGGGCGCCTCCGGCAGCCCTGCTCCGAAAATGCAAACGTCTGCAGATAGCTCGCAGGCAGAAAGAGCTAGCCTGGAAAGCTGTTGCTCAGCCTCATCTGCCCATGGCACTGCTCGCACAGAGGCACAGAGACTGGGGCTGCTTGCTTGTCTTGTCCCCTCAAACTTCAAACGTAGCTTAGGTGGTCCGTGCCGGGCGCATCCGGCAGCCCTGCTCCGAAAATGCGAACGTCTGCAGATAGCTCGCAGGCAGAAAGAGCTAGCCTGGAAAGCTGTTGCTCAGCCTCATCTGCCCATGGCACTGCTCGCACAGAGGCACAGAGACTGGGGCTGCTTGCTTGTTTTGCCCCCTCAAACTTCAAAAGTAGCTTAGGTGGTCCGTGCCGGGTACATCCGGCAGCCCTGCTCCGAAAATTCGAACGTCTGCAGATAGCTCGCAGGCAGAAAGAGCTAGCCTGGAAAGCTGTTGCTCAGCCTCATCTGCCCATGGCACTGCTCACACAGAGGCACAGAGACTGGGGCTGCTTGCTTGTTTTGCCCCCTCAAACTTCAAACGTAGCTTTGGTGGTCCGTGCCGGGAGCATCCGGCAGACCTGCTCCGAAAATGCGAACGTCTGCAGATAGCTCGCAGGCAGAAAGAGCTAGCCTGGAAAGCTGTTGCTCAGCCTCATCTGCCCATGGCACTGCTCGCACAGAGGCACAGAGACTGTGGCTGCTTGCTTGTTTTGCCCCCTCAAACTTGAAATGTAGCTTAGGTGGTCCGTGCCGGGCGCATCCGGCAGCCCTGCTCCGAAAATGCGAACGTCTGCAGATAGCTCGCAGGCAGAAAGAGCTAGCCTGGAAAGCTGTTGCTCAGCCTCATCTGCCCATGGCACTGCTCGCACAGAGGCACAGAGACTGGGGCTGCTTGCTTGTCTTCCCCCTCAAACTTCAAACGTAGCTTAGGTGGTCCGTGCCGGGCGCCTCCGGCAGCCCTGCTCCGAAAATGCAAACGTCTGCAGATAGCTCGCAGGCAGAAAGAGCTAGCCTGGAAAGCTGTTGCTCAGCCTCATCTGCCCATGGCACTGCTCGCACAGAGGCACAGAGACTGGGGCTGCTTGCTTGTCTTGTCCCCTCAAACTTCAAACGTAGCTTAGGTGGTCCGTGCCAGGCGCCTCCGGCAGCCCTGCTCCGAAAATGCAAACGTCTGCAGATAGCTCGCAGCCAGAAAGAGCTAGCCTGGAAAGCTGTTGCTCAGCCTCATCTGCCCATGGCACTGCTCGCACAGAGGCACAGAGACTGGGGCTGCTTGCTTGTCTTGTCCCCTCAAACTTCAAACGTAGCTTAGGTGGTCCGTGCCGGGTGCCTCCGGCAGCCCTGCTCCGAAAATGCGAACGTCTGCAGATAGCTCGCAGGCAGAAAGAGCTAGCCTGGAAAGCTGTTGCTCAGCCTCATCTGCCCATGGCACTGCTCGCACAGAGGCACAGAGACTGGGGGTGCTTGCTTGTCTTGCCCCCTCAAACTTCAAACGTAACTTAGGTGGTCCGTGCCGGGCGCCTCCGGCAGCCCTGCTCCGAAAATGCAAACGTCTGCAGATAGCTCGCAGGCAGAAAGAGCTAGCCTGGAAAGCTGTTGCTCAGCCTCATCTGCCCATGGCACTGCTCGCACAGAGGCACAGAGACTGGGGCTGCTTGCTTGTCTTGTCCCCTCAAACTTCAAACGTAGCTTAGGTGGTCCGTGCCGGGCGCCTCCGGCAGCCCTGCTCCGAAAATGCGAACGTCTGCAGATAGCTCGCAGGCAGAAAGAGCTAGCCTGGAAAGCTGTTGCTCAGCCTCATCTGCCCATGGCACTGCTCGCACAGAGGCACAGAGACTGGGGCTGCTTGCTTGTTTTGCCCCCTCAAACTTCAAACGTAGCTTAGGTGGTCTGTGCCGGGCGCCTCCGGCAGCCCTGCTCCGAAAATGCGAACGTCTGCAGATAGCTCGCAGGCAGAAAGAGCTAGCCTGGAAAGCTGTTGCTCAGCCTCATCTGCCCATGGCACTGCTCGCACAGAGGCACAGAGACTGGGGCTGCTTGCTTGTTTTGCCCCCTCAAACTTCAAACGTAACTTAGGTGGTCCGTGCCGGGCGCCTCCGGCAGCCCTGCTCCCAAAATGCAAACGTCTGCAGATAGCTCGCAGGCAGAAAGAGCTAGCCTGGAAAGCTGTTGCTCAGCCTCATCTGCCCATGGCACTGCTCACACAGAGGCACAGAGACTGGGGCTGCTTGCTTGTCTTGTCCCCTCAAACTTCAAACGTAACTTAGGTAGTCCGTGCCAGGCGCATCCGGCAGCCCTGCTTCGAAAATCCAAACGTCTGCAGATAGCTCACAGGCAGAAAGAGCTAGCCTTTAAAGCTGTTGCTCAGCCTCATCTGCCCATGGCACTGCTCGCACAGAGGCACAGAGACTGGGGCTGCTTGCTTGTCTTGTCCCCTCAAACTTCAAACGTAGCTTAGGTGGTCCGTGCCAGGCACCTCCGGCAGCCCTGCTCCGAAAATGCGAACGTCTGCAGATAGCTGGCAGGCAGAAAGAGCTAGCCTGGAAAGCTGTTGCTCAGCCTCATCTGCCCATGGCACTGCTCGCACAGAGGCACAGAGACTGGGGCTGCTTGCTTGTCTTGTCCCCTCAAACTTCAAACGTAGCTTAGGTGGTCTGTGCCGGGCGCCTCCGGCAGCCCTGCTCCGAAAATGCAAACGTCTGCAGATAGCTCGCAGGCAGAAAGAGCTAGCCTGGAAAGCTGTTGCTCAGCCTCATCTGCCCATGGCACTGCTCGCACAGAGGCACAGAGACTGGGGCTGCTTGCTTGTCTTGTCCCCTCAAACTTCAAATGTAGCTTAGGTGGTCCGTGCCGGGCGCATCCGGCAGCCCTGCTCCAAAAATGCGAACGTCTGCAGATAGCTCGCAGGCAGAAAGCTAGCCTGGAAAGCTGTTGCTCAGCCTCATCTGCCCATGGCACTGCTCGCACAGAGGCACAGAGACTGGGGCTGCTTGCTTGTCTTGTCCCCTCAAACTTCAAACGTAGCTTAGGTGGTCCGTGCCGGGCGCCTCCGGCAGCCCTGCTCCGAAAATGCAAACGTCTGCAGATAGCTCACAGGCAGAAAGAGCTAGCCTGGAAAGCTGTTGCTCATCCTCATCTGCCCATGGCACTGCTCGCACAGAGGCACAGAGACTGGGGCTGCTTGCTTGTCTTGTCCCCTCAAACTTCAAACGTAGCTTAGGTGGTCTGTGCCGGGCGCCTCCGGCAGCCCTGCTCCGAAAATGCAAACGTCTGCAGATAGCTCGCAGGCAGAAAGAGCTAGCCTGGAAAGCTATTGCTCAGCCTCATCTGCCCATGGCACTGCTCGCACAGAGGCACAGAGACTGGGGCTGCTTGCTTGTCTTGTCCCCTCAAACTTCAAACGTAGCTTAGGCGGTCTGTGCCGGGCGCCTCCGGCAGCCCTGCTCCAAAAATGCGAACGTCTGCAGATAGCTCGCAGGCAGAAAGAGCTAGCCTGGAAAGCTGTTGCTCAGCCTCATCTGCCCATGGCACTGCTCGCACAGAGGCACAGAGACTGGGGCTGCTTGCTTGTCTTGTCCCCTCAAACTTCAAACGTAGCTTAGGTGGTCCGTGCTGGGCGCATCCGGCAGCCCTGCTCTGAAAATGCAAACGTCTGCAGATAGCTCGCAGGCAGAAAGAGCTAGCCTGGAAAGCTGTTGCTCAGCCTCATCTGCCCATGGCACTGCTCGCACAGAGGCACAGAGACTGGGGCTGCTTGCTTGTCTTGCCCCCTCAAACTTCAAACGTAGCTTAGGTGGTCCGTGCCGGGCGCATCCGGCAGCCCTGCTCCGAAAATGCGAACGTCTGCAGATAGCTCGCAGGCAGAAAGAGCTAGCCTGGAAAGCTGTTGCTCAGCCTCATCTGCCCATGGCACTGCTCGCACAGAGGCACAGAGACTGGGGCTGCTTGCTTGTCTTGTCCCCTCAAACTTCAAACGTAGCTTAGGTGGTCCGTGCCGGGCGCATCCGGCAGACCTGCTCCGAAAATGCGAACGTCTGCAGATAGCTCGCAGGCAGAAAGAGCTAGCCTGGAAAGCTGTTGCTCAGCCTCATCTGCCCATGGCACTGCTCGCACAGAGGCACAGAGACTGTGGCTGCTTGCTTGTTTTGCCCCCTCAAACTTGAAATGTAGCTTAGGTGGTCCGTGCCGGGCGCATCCGGCAGCCCTGCTCCGAAAATGCGAACGTCTGCAGATAGCTCGCAGGCAGAAAGAGCTAGCCTGGAAAGCTGTTGCTCAGCCTCATCTGCCCATGGCACTGCTCGCACAGAGGCACAGAGACTGGGGCTGCTTGCTTGTCTTCCCCCTCAAACTTCAAACGTAGCTTAGGTGGTCCGTGCCGGGCGCCTCCGGCAGCCCTGCTCCGAAAATGCAAACGTCTGCAGATAGCTCGCAGGCAGAAAGAGCTAGCCTGGAAAGCTGTTGCTCAGCGTCATCTGCCCATGGCACTGCTCGCACAGAGGCACAGAGACTGGGGCTGCTTGCTTGTCTTGTCCCCTCAAACTTCAAACGTAGCTTAGGTGGTCCGTGCCAGGCGCCTCCGGCAGCCCTGCTCCGAAAATGCAAACGTCTGCAGATAGCTCGCAGCCAGAAAGAGCTAGCCTGGAAAGCTGTTGCTCAGCCTCATCTGCCCATGGCACTGCTCGCACAGAGGCACAGAGACTGGGGCTGCTTGCTTGTCTTGTCCCATAAAACTTCAAACGTAGCTTAGGTGGTCCGTGCCGGGTGCCTCCGGCAGCCCTGCTCCGAAAATGCGAACGTCTGCAGATAGCTCGCAGGCAGAAAGAGCTAGCCTGGAAAGCTGTTGCTCAGCCTCATCTGCCCATGGCACTGCTCGCACAGAGGCACAGAGACTGGGGGTGCTTGCTTGTCTTGCCCCCTCAAACTTCAAACGTAACTTAGGTGGTCCGTGCCGGGCGCCTCCGGCAGCCCTGCTCCGAAAATGCAAACGTCTGCAGATAGCTCGCAGGCAGAAAGAGCTAGCCTGGAAAGCTGTTGCTCAGCCTCATCTGCCCATGGCACTGCTCGCACAGAGGCACAGAGACTGGGGCTGCTTGCTTGTTTTGCCCCCTCAAACTTCAAACGTAGCTTAGGTGGTCTGTGCCGGGCGCCTCCGGCAGCCCTGCTCCGAAAATGCGAACGTCTGCAGATAGCTCGCAGGCAGAAAGAGCTAGCCTGGAAAGCTGTTGCTCAGCCTCATCTGCCCATGGCACTGCTCGCACAGAGGCACAGAGACTGGGGCTGCTTGCTTGTTTTGCCCCCTCAAACTTCAAACGTAACTTAGGTGGTCCGTGCCGGGCGCCTCCGGCAGCCCTGCTCCCAAAATGCAAACGTCTGCAGATAGCTCGCAGGCACAAAGAGCTAGCCTGGAAAGCTCTTGCTCAGCCTCATCTGCCCATGGCACTGCTCACACAGAGGCACAGAGACTGGGGCTGCTTGCTTGTCTTGTCCCCTCAAACTTCAAACGTAACTTAGGTAGTCCGTGCCAGGCGCATCCGGCAGCCCTGCTTCGAAAATCCAAACGTCTGCAGATAGCTCACAGGCAGAAAGAGCTAGCCTGGAAAGCTGTTGCTCAGCCTCATCTGCCCATGGCACTGCTCGCACAGAGGCACAGAGACTGGGGCTGCTTGCTTGTCTTGTCCCCTCAAACTTCAAACGTAGCTTAGGTGGTCCGTGCCAGGCACCTCCGGCAGACCTGCTCCGAAAATGCGAACGTCTGCAGATAGCTGGCAGGCAGAAAGAGCTAGCCTGGAAAGCTGTTGCTCAGCCTCATCTGCCCATGGCACTGCTCGCACAGAGGCACAGAGACTGGGGCTGCTTGCTTGTCTTGTCCCCTCAAACTTCAAACGTAGCTTAGGTGGTCTGTGCCGGGCGCCTCCGGCAGCCCTGCTCCGAAAATGCAAACGTCTGCAGATAGCTCGCAGGCAGAAAGAGCTAGCCTGGAAAGCTGTTGCTCAGCCTCATCTGCCCATGGCACTGCTCGCACAGAGGCACAGAGACTGGGGCTGCTTGCTTGTCTTGTCCCCTCAAACTTCAAATGTAGCTTAGGTGGTCCGTGCCGGGCGCATCCGGCAGCCCTGCTCCGAAAATGCGAACGTCTGCAGATAGCTCGCAGGCAGAAAGAGCTAGCCTGGAAAGCTGTTGCTCAGCCTCATCTGCCCATGGCACTGCTCGCACAGAGGCACAGAGACTGGGGCTGCTTGCTTGTCTTGTCCCCTCAAACTTCAAACGTAGCTTAGGTGGTCCGTGCCGGGCGCCTCCGGCAGCCCTGCTCCGAAAATGCAAACGTCTGCAGATAGCTCACAGGCAGAAAGAGCTAGCCTGGAAAGCTGTTGCTCATCCTCATCTGCCCATGGCACTGCTCGCACAGAGGCACAGAGACTGGGGCTGCTTGCTTGTCTTGTCCCCTCAAACTTCAAACGTAGCTTAGGTGGTCTGTGCCGGGCGCCTCCGGCAGCCCTGCTCCGAAAATGCAAACGTCTGCAGATAGCTCGCAGGCAGAAAGAGCTAGCCTGGAAAGCTATTGCTCAGCCTCATCTGCCCATGGCACTGCTCGCACAGAGGCACAGAGACTGGGGCTGCTTGCTTGTCTTGTCCCCTCAAACTTCAAACGTAGCTTAGGCGGTCCGTGCCGGGCGCCTCCGGCAGCCCTGCTCCAAAAATGCGAACGTCTGCAGATAGCTCGCAGGCAGAAAGAGCTAGCCTGGAAAGCTGTTGCTCAGCCTCATCTGCCCATGGCACTGCTCGCACAGAGGCACAGAGACTGGGGCTGCTTGCTTGTCTTGCCCCCTCAAACTTCAAACGTAGCTTAGGTGGTCCGTGCCGGGCGCATCCGGCAGCCCTGCTCCGAAAATGCGAACGTCTGCAGATAGCTCGCAGGCAGAAAGAGCTAGCCTGGAAAGCTGTTGCTCAGCCTCATCTGCCCATGGCACTGCTCGCACAGAGGCACAGAGACTGGGGCTGCTTGCTTGTCTTGTCCCCTCAAACTTCAAACGTAGCTTAGGTGGTCCGTGCCGGGCGCATCCGGCAGCCCTGCTCTGAAAATGCAAACGTCTGCAGATAGCTCGCAGGCAGAAAGAGCTAGCCTGGAAAGCTGTTGCTCAGCCTCATCTGCCCATGGCACTGCTCGCACAGAGGCACAGAGACTGGGGCTGCTTGCTTGTCTTGCCCCCTCAAACTTCAAACGTAGCTTAGGTGGTCCGTGCCGGGCGCCTCCGGCAGCCCTGCTCCGAAAATGCGAACGTCTGCAGATAGCTCGCAGGCAGAAAGAGCTAGCCTGGAAAGCTGTTGCTCAGCCTCATCTGCCCATGGCACTGCTCGCACAGAGGCACAGAGACTGGGGCTGCTTGCTTGTCTTGTCCCCTCAAACTTCAAACGTAGCTTAGGTGGTCCGTGCCGGGCGCCTCCGGCAGCCCTGCTCCGAAAATGCGAACGTCTGCAGATAGCTCGCAGCCAGAAACAGATAGCCTGGAAAGCTGTTGCTCAGCCTCATCTGCCCATGGCACTGCTCGCACAGAGGCACAGAGACTGGGGCTGCTTGCTTGTCTTGTCCCCTCAAACTTCAAACGTAGCTTAGGTGGTCTGTCCCGGGCGCCTCCGGCAGCCCTGCTCCGAAAATCCAAACGTCTGCAGATAGCTCGCAGGCAGAAAGAGCTAGCCTGGAAAGCTGTTGCTCAGCCTCATCTGCCCATGGCACTGCTCGCACAGAGGCACAGAGACTGGGGCTGCTTGCTTGTCTTGCCCCCTCAAACTTCAAATGTAGCTTAGGTGGTCCGTGGCGGGCACATCCGGCAGCCCTGCTCCGAAAATGCAAACGTCTGCAGATAGCTCGCAGGCAGAAAGAGCTAGCCTGGAAAGCTGTTGCTCAGCCTCATCTGCCCATGGCACTGCTCGCACAGAGGCACAGAGACTGGGGCTGCTTGCTTGTCTTGTCCCCTCAAACTTCAAACGTAGCTTAGGTGGTCCTTCCCGGGCGCCTCCGGCAGCCTTGCTCCGAAAAACCAAACGTCTGCAGATAGCTTGCAGCCAGAAAGAGCTAGCCTGGAAAGCTGTTGCTCAGCCTCATCTGCCCATGGCACTGCTCGCACAGAGGCACAGAGACTGGGGCTGCTTGCTTGTCTTGCCCCCTCAAACTTCAAACGTAGCTTAGGTGGTCTGTACCGGGCGCCTCCGGCAGCCCTGCTCCAAAAATGCAAACGTCTGCAGATAGCTCGCAGGCAGAAAGAGCTAGCCTGGAAAGCTGTTGCTCAGCCTCATCTGCCCATGGCACTGCTCGCACAGAGGCACAGAGACAGGGGCTGCTTGCTTGTCTTGCCCCCTCAAACTTCAAACGTAGCTTAGGTGGTCTGTGCCGGGCGCCTCCGGCAGCCCTACTCCGAAAATGCAAACGTCTGCAGACAGCTCGCAGGCAGAAAGAGCTAGCCTGGAAAGCTGTTGCTCAGCCTCATCTGCCCATGGCACTGCTCGCACAGAGGCACAGAGACTGGGGCTGCTTGCTTGTCTTGCCCCCTCAAACTTCAAACGTAGCTTAGGTGGTCTGTGCCGGGCGCCTCCGGCAGCCCTACTCCGAAAATGCAAACGTCTGCAGATAGCTCGCAGGCAGAAAGAGCTAGCCTGGAAAGCTGTTGCTCAGTCTCATCTGCCCATGGCACTGCTCGCACAGAGGCACAGAGACTGGGGCTGCTTGCTTGTTTTGCCCCCTCAAACTTCAAACGTAGCTTAGGTGGTCTGTGCCGGGCGCCTCCGGCAGCCCTGCTCCGAAAATGCGAACGTCTGCAGATAGCTCGCAGGCAGAAAGAGCTAGCCTGGAAAGCTGTTGCTCAGCCTCATCTGCCCATGGCACTGCTCGCACAGAGGCACAGAGACTGGGGCTGCTTGCTTGTTTTGCCCCCTCAAACTTCAAACGTAACTTAGGTGGTCCGTGCCGGGCGCCTCCGGCAGCCCTGCTCCCAAAATGCAAACGTCTGCAGATAGCTCGCAGGCACAAAGAGCTAGCCTGGAAAGCTGTTGCTCAGCCTCATCTGCCCATGGCACTGCTCACACAGAGGCACAGAGACTGGGGCTGCTTGCTTGTCTTGTCCCCTCAAACTTCAAACGTAACTTAGGTAGTCCGTGCCAGGCGCATCCGGCAGCCCTGCTTCGAAAATCCAAACGTCTGCAGATAGCTCACAGGCAGAAAGAGCTAGCCTGGAAAGCTGTTGCTCAGCCTCATCTGCCCATGGCACTGCTCGCACAGAGGCACAGAGACTGGGGCTGCTTGCTTGTCTTGTCCCCTCAAACTTCAAACGTAGCTTAGGTGGTCCGTGCCAGGCACCTCCGGCAGCCCTGCTCCGAAAATGCGAACGTCTGCAGATAGCTGGCAGGCAGAAAGAGCTAGCCTGGAAAGCTGTTGCTCAGCCTCATCTGCCCATGGCACTGCTCGCACAGAGGCACAGAGACTGGGGCTGCTTGCTTGTCTTGTCCCCTCAAACTTCAAACGTAGCTTAGGTGGTCTGTGCCGGGCGCCTCCGGCAGCCCTGCTCCGAAAATGCAAACGTCTGCAGATAGCTCGCAGGCAGAAAGAGCTAGCCTGGAAAGCTGTTGCTCAGCCTCATCTGCCCATGGCACTGCTCGCACAGAGGCACAGAGACTGGGGCTGCTTGCTTGTCTTGCCCCCTCAAACTTCAAATGTAGCTTAGGTGGTCCGTGCCGGGCGCATCCGGCAGCCCTGCTCCAAAAATGCGAACGTCTGCAGATAGCTCGCAGGCAGAAAGAGCTAGCCTGGAAAGCTGTTGCTCAGCGTCATCTGCCCATGGCACTGCTCGCACAGAGGCACAGAGACTGGGGCTGCTTGCTTGTCTTGTCCCCTCAAACTTCAAACGTAGCTTAGGTGGTCCGTGCCGGGCGCCTCCGGCAGCCCTGCTCCGAAAATGCAAACGTCTGCAGATAGCTCACAGGCAGAAAGAGCTAGCCTGGAAAGCTGTTGCTCATCCTCATCTGCCCATGGCACTGCTCGCACAGAGGCACAGAGACTGGGGCTGCTTGCTTGTTTTGTCCCCTCAAACTTCAAACGTAGCTTAGGTGGTCTGTGCCGGGCGCCTCCGGCAGCCCTGCTCCGAAAATGCAAACGTCTGCAGATAGCTCGCAGGCAGAAAGAGCTAGCCTGGAAAGCTATTGCTCAGCCTCATCTGCCCATGGCACTGCTCGCACAGAGGCACAGAGACTGGGGCTGCTTGCTTGTCTTGTCCCCTCAAACTTCAAACGTAGCTTAGGCGGTCCGTGCCGGGCGCCTCCGGCAGCCCTGCTCCAAAAATGCGAACGTCTGCAGATAGCTCGCAGGCAGAAAGAGCTAGACTGGAAAGCTGTTGCTCAGCCTCATCTGCCCATGGCACTGCTCGCACAGAGGCACAGAGACTGGGGCTGCTTGCTTGTCTTGTCCCCTCAAACTTCAAACGTAGCTTAGGTGGTCCGTGCCGGGCGCATCCGGCAGCCCTGCTCTGAAAATGCAAACGTCTGCAGATAGCTCGCAGGCAGAAAGAGCTAGCCTGGAAAGCTGTTGCTCAGCCTCATCTGCCCATGGCACTGCTCGCACAGAGGCACAGAGACTGGGGCTGCTTGCTTGTCTTGCCCCCTCAAACTTCAAACGTAGCTTAGGTGGTCCGTGCCGGGCGCATCCGGCAGCCCTGCTCCGAAAATGCGAACGTCTGCAGATAGCTCGCAGGCAGAAAGAGCTAGCCTGGAAAGCTGTTGCTCAGCCTCATCTGCCCATGGCACTGCTCGCACAGAGGCACAGAGACTGGGGCTGCTTGCTTGTCTTATCCCCTCAAACTTCAAACGTAGCTTAGGTGGTCCGTGCCGGGCGCATCCGGCAGCCCTGCTCTGAAAATGCAAACGTCTGCAGATAGCTCGCAGGCAGAAAGAGCTAGCCTGGAAAGCTGTTGCTCAGCCTCATCTGCCCATGGCACTGCTCGCACAGAGGCACAGAGACTGGGGCTGCTTGCTTGTCTTGCCCCCTCAAACTTCAAACGTAGCTTAGGTGGTCCGTGCCGGGCGCCTCCGGCAGCCCTGCTCCGAAAATGCGAACGTCTGCAGATAGCTCGCAGGCAGAAAGAGCTAGCCTGGAAAGCTGTTGCTCAGCCTCATCTGCCCATGGCACTGCTCGCACAGAGGCACAGAGACTGGGGCTGCTTGCTTGTCTTGTCCCCTCAAACTTCAAACGTAGCTTAGGTGGTCCGTGCCGGGCGCCTCCGGCAGCCCTGCTCCGAAAATGCGAACGTCTGCAGATAGCTCGCAGCCAGAAACAGATAGCCTGGAAAGCTGTTGCTCAGCCTCATCTGCCCATGGCACTGCTCGCACAGAGGCACAGAGACTGGGGCTGCTTGCTTGTCTTGTCCCCTCAAACTTCAAACGTAGCTTAGGTGGTCTGTCCCGGGCGCCTCCGGCAGCCCTGCTCCGAAAATCCAAACGTCTGCAGATAGCTCGCAGGCAGAAAGAGCTAGCCTGGAAAGCTGTTGCTCAGCCTCATCTGCCCATGGCACTGCTCGCACAGAGGCACAGAGACTGGGGCTGCTTGCTTGTCTTGCCCCCTCAAACTTCAAATGTAGCTTAGGTGGTCCGTGCCGGGCACATCCGGCAGCCCTGCTCCGAAAATGCAAACGTCTGCAGATAGCTCGCAGGCAGAAAGAGCTAGCCTGGAAAGCTGTTGCTCAGCCTCATCTGCCCATGGCACTGCTCGCACAGAGGCACAGAGACTGGGGCTGCTTGCTTGTCTTGTCCCCTCAAACTTCAAACGTAGCTTAGGTGGTCCTTCCCGGGCGCCTCCGGCAGCCTTGCTCCGAAAAACCAAACGTCTGCAGATAGCTTGCAGCCAGAAAGAGCTAGCCTGGAAAGCTGTTGCTCAGCCTCATCTGCCCATGGCACTGCTCGCACAGAGGCACAGAGACTGGGGCTGCTTGCTTGTCTTGCCCCCTCAAACTTCAAACGTAGCTTAGGTGGTCTGTACCGGGCGCCTCCGGCAGCCCTGCTCCAAAAATGCGAACGTCTGCAGATAGCTCGCAGGCAGAAAGAGCTAGCCTGGAAAGCTGTTGCTCAGCCTCATCTGCCCATGGCACTGCTCGCACAGAGGCACAGAGACAGGGGCTGCTTGCTTGTCTTGCCCCCTCAAACTTCAAACGTAGCTTAGGTGGTCTGTGCCGGGCGCCTCCGGCAGCCCTACTCCGAAAATGCAAACGTCTGCAGACAGCTCGCAGGCAGAAAGAGCTAGCCTGGAAAGCTGTTGCTCAGCCTCATCTGCCCATGGCACTGCTCGCACAGAGGCACAGAGACTGGGGCTGCTTGCTTGTCTTGCCCCCTCAAACTTCAAACGTAGCTTAGGTGGTCTGTGCCGGGCGCCTCCGGCAGCCCTACTCCGAAAATGCAAACGTCTGCAGATAGCTCGCAGGCAGAAAGAGCTAGCCTGGAAAGCTGTTGCTCAGTCTCATCTGCCCATGGCACTGCTCGCACAGAGGCACAGAGACTGGGGCTGCTTGCTTGTTTTGCCCCCTCAAACTTCAAACGTAGCTTAGGTGGTCCGTGCCGGGCGCCTCCGGCAGCCCTTTTCCGAAAATGCGAACGTCTGCAGATAGCTCGCAGCCAGAAACAGCTAGCCTGGAAAGCTGTTGCTCAGCCTCATCTGCCCATGGCACTGCTCGCACAGAGGCACAGAGACTGGGGCTGCTTGCTTGTCTTGTCCCCTCAAACTTCAAACGTAGCTTAGGTGGTCCGTGCCAGGCGCCTCCGGCAGCCCTGCTCCGAAAATGCAAACGTCTGCAGATAGCTCGCAGGCAGAAAGAGCTAGCCTGGAAAGCTGTTGCTCAGCCTCATCTGCCCATGGCACTGCTCGCACAGAGGCACAGAGACTGGGGCTGCTTGCTTGTCTTGTCCCCTCAAACTTCAAACGTAGCTTAGGTGGTCCGTGCCGGGCGCATCCGGCAGCCCTGCTCCGAAAATCCAAACGTCTGCAGATAGCTCGCAGCCAGAAAGAGCTAGCCTGGAAAGCTGTTGCTCAGCCTCATCTGCCCATGGCACTGCTCGCACAGAGGCACAGAGACTGGGGCTGCTTGCTTGTCTTGTCCCCTCAAACTTCAAACGTAGCTTAGGTGGTCCGTGCCAGGCACCTCCGGCAGCCCTGCTCCGAAAATTCGAACGTCTGCAGATAGCTCGCAGGCAGAAAGAGCTAGCCTGGAAAGCTGTTGCTCCGCCTCCTCTGCCCATGGCACTGCTCGCACAGAGGCACAGAGACTGGGGCTGCTTGCTTGTCTTTTCCCCTCAAACTTCAAACGTGGCTTAGGTGGTCCGTGCCGGGCGCCTCCGGCAGCCCTGCTCCGAAAATTCGAACGTCTGCAGATAGCTCGCAGGCAGAAAGAGCTAGCCTGGAAAGCTGTTGCTCAGCCTCATCTGCCCATGGCACTGCTCGCACAGAGGCACAGAGACTGGGGCTGCTTGCTTGTCTTGTCCCCTCAAACTTCAAACGTAGCTTAGGTGGTCTGTGCCGGGCGCCTCCGGCAGCCCTGCTCCGAAAATGCAAACGTCTGCAGATAGCTCGCAGGCAGAAAGAGCTAGCCTGGAAAGCTGTTGCTCAGCCTCATCTGCCCATGGCACTGCTCGCACAGAGGCACAGAGACTGGGGCTGCTTGCTTGTCTTGTACCCACAAACTTCAAATGTAGCTTAGGTGGTCCGTGCCAGGCGCCTCCGGCAGCCCTGCTCCGAAAATGCGAACGTCTGCAGATAGCTCGCAGGCAGAAAGAGCTAGCCTGGAAAGCTGTTGCTCCGCCTCATCTGCCCATGGCACTGCTCGCACAGAGGCACAGAGACTGGGGCTGCTTGCTTGTCTTGCCCCCTCAAACTTCAAACGTAGCTTAGGTGGTCCATGCCGGGCGCCTCCGGCAGCCCTGCTCCGAAAATGCGAACGTCTGCAGATAGCTCGCAGGCAGAAAGAGCTAGCCTGGAAAGCTGTTGCTCAGCCTCATCTGCCCATGGCACTGCTCGCACAGAGGCACAGAGACTGGGGCTGCTTGCTTGTCTTGTCCCCTCAAACTTCAAACGTAGCTTAGGTGGTCCGTGCCGGGCGCCTCCGGCAGCCTTGCTCCGAAAATTCGAACGTCTGCAGATAGCTCGCAGGCAGAAAGAGCTAGCCTGGAAAGCTGTTGCTCAGCCTCATCTGCCCATGGCACTGCTCGCACAGAGGCACAGAGACTGGGGCTGCTTGCTTGTCTTGTCCCCTCAAACTTCAAACGTATCTTAGGTGGTCCGTGCCGGGCGCCTCCGGCAGCCCTGCTCCGAAAATGCGAACGTCTGCAGATAGCTCGCAGGCAGAAAGAGCTAGCCTGGAAAGCTGTTGCTCAGCCTCATCTGCCCATGGCACTGCTCGCACAGAGGCACAGAGACTGGGGCTGCTTGCTTGTCTTGTCCCCTCAAACTTCAAACGTAGCTGTGGTGGTCCGTGTCGGGCGCATCCGGCAGCCCTGCTCCGAAAATGCGAACGTCTGCAGATAGCTCGCAGGCAGAAAGAGCTAGCCTGGAAAGCTGTTGCTCAGCCTCATCTGCCCATGGCACTGCTCACACAGAGGCACAGAGACTGGGGCTGCTTGCTTGTTTTGCCCCCTCAAACTTCAAACGTAGCTTAGGTGGTCTGTGCCGGGCGCCTCCGGCAGCCCTGCTCCGAAAATGCGAACGTCTGCAGATAGCTCGCAGGCAGAAAGAGCTAGCCTGGAAAGCTGTTGCTCAGCCTCATCTGCCCATGGCACTGCTCGCACAGAGGCACAGAGACTGGGGCTGCTTGCTTGTCTTGCCCCCTCAAACTTCAAACGTAGCTTAGGTGGTCCGTGCCGGGCGCCTCCGGCAGCCCTGCTCCGAAAATGCAAACGTCTGCAGATAGCTCGCAGGCAGAAAGAGCTAGCCTGGAAAGCTGTTGCTCAGCCTCATCTGCCCATGGCACTGCTCGCACAGAGGCACAGAGACTGGGGCTGCTTGCTTGTCTTGTCCCCTCAAACTTCAAACGTAGCTTTGGTGGTCCGTGCCGGGCGCATCCGGCAGCCCTGCTCCGAAAATGCGAACGTCTGCAGATAGCTCGCAGGCAGAAAGAGCTAGCCTGGAAAGCTGTTGCTCAGCCTCATCTGCCCATGGCACTGCTCGCACAGAGGCACAGAGACTGGGGCTGCTTACTTGTTTTGCCCCCTCAAACTTCAAACGTAGCTTAGGTGGTCCGTGCCGGGCGCCTCCGGCAGCCCTGCTCCGAAAATGCGAACGTCTGCAGATAGCTCGCAGGCAGAAAGAGCTAGCCTGGAAAGCTGTTGCTCAGCCTCATCTGCCCATGGCACTGCTCGCACAGAGGCACAGAGACTGGGGCTGCTTGCTTGTCTTGTCCCCTCAAACTTCAAATGTAGCTTAGGTGGTCCGTGCCGGGCTCATCCGGCAGCCCTGCTCCGAAAATTCGAACGTCTGCAGATAGCTCGCAGGCAGAAAGAGCTAGCGTGGAAAGCTGTTGCTCAGCCTCATCTGCCCATGGCACTGCTCGCACAGAGGCACAGAGACTGGGGCTGCTTGCTTGTCTTGTCCCCTCAAACTTCAAACGTAGCTTAGGTGGTCCGTGCCGGGCGCCTCCGGCAGCCCTGCTCCGAAAATGCAAACGTCTGCAGATAGCTCGCAGGCAGAAAGAGCTAGCCTGGAAAGCTGTTGCTCAGCCTCATCTGCCCATGGCACTGCTCGCACAGAGGCACAGAGACTGGGGCTGCTTGCTTGTCTTGTCCCCTCAAACTTCAAATGTAGCTTAGGTGGTCCGTGCCGGGCGACTCCGGCAGCCCTGCTCCGAAAATGCGAACGTCTGCAGATAGCTCGCAGGTAGAAAGAGCTAGCCTGGAAAGCTGTTGCTCAGCCTCATCTGCCCATGGCACTGCTCGCACAGAGGCACAGAGACTGGGGCTGCTTGCTTGTCTTGTCCCCTCAAACTTCAAACGTAGCTTAGGTGGTCCGTGCCGGGCGCCTCCGGCAGCCCTGCTCCAAAAATGCGAACGTCTGCAGATAGCTCGCAGGCAGAAAGAGCTAGCCTGGAAAGCTGTTGCTCAGCCTCATCTGCCCATGGCACTGCTCGCACAGAGGCACAGAGACTGGGGCTGCTTGCTTGTCTTGTCCCCTCAAACTTCAAACGTAGCTTAGGTGGTCCGTGCCGGGCGCCTCCGGCAGCCCTGCTCTGAAAATGCGAACGTCTGCAGATAGCTCGCAGGCAGAAAGAGCTAGCCTGGAAAGCTGTTGCTCAGCCTCATCTGCCCATGGCACTGCTCGCACAGAGGCACAGAGACTGGGGCTGCTTGCTTGTCTTGTCCCCTCAAACTTCAAATGTAGCTTAGGTGGTCCGTGCCGGGCGCCTCCGGCAGCCCTGCTCCGAAAATGCGAACGTCTGCAGATAGCTCGCAGGCAGAAAGAGCTAGCCTGGAAAACTGTTGCTCAGCCTCATCTGCCCATGGCACTGCTCGCACAGAGGCACAGAGACTGGGGCTGCTTGCTTGTCTTGCCCCCTCAAACTTCAAACGTAGCTTAGGTGGTCCGTGCCGGGCGCCTCCGGCAGCCCTGCTCCGAAAATTCGAACGTCTGCAGATAGCTCGCAGGCAGAAAGAGCTAGCCTGGAAAGCTGTTGCTCAGCCTCATCTGCCCATGGCACTGCTCGCACAGAGGCACAGAGACTGGGGCTGCTTGCTTGTCTTGTCCCCTCAAACTTCAAACGTAGCTTAGGTGGTCCGTGCCGGGCGCCTCCGGCAGCCCTGCTCCGAAAATCCAAACGTCTGCAGATAGCTCGCAGGCAGAAAGAGCTAGCCTGGAAAGCTGTTGCTCAGCCTCATCTGCCCATGGCACTGCTCGCACAGAGGCACAGAGACTGGGGCTGCTTCCTTGTCTTGCCCCCTCAAACTTCAAACGTAGCTTAGGTGGTCCGTGCCGGGCGCCTCCGGCAGCCCTGCTCCGAAAATGCGAACGTCTGCAGATAGCTCGCAGGCAGAAAGAGCTAGCCTGGAAAGCTGTTGCTCAGCCTCATCTGCCCATGGCACTGCTCGCACAGAGGCACAGAGACTGGGGCTGCTTCCTTGTCTTGTCCCCTCAAACTTCAAATGTAGCTTAGGTGGTCCGTGCCAGGCGCCTCCGGCAGCCCTGCTCCGAAAATGCGAACGTCTGCAGATAGCTCGCAGGCAGAAAGTGCTAGCCTGGAAAGCTGTTGCTCAGCCTCATCTGCCCATGGCACTGCTCGCACAGAGGCACAGAGACTGGGGCTGCTTGCTTGTCTTGCCCCCTCAAACTTCAAACGTAGCTTAGGTGGTCTGTGCCGGGCGCCTCCGGCAGCCCTGCTCCGAAAATCCAAACGTCTGCAGATAGCTCGCAGGCAGAAAGAGCTAGCCTGGAAAGCTGTTGCTCAGCCTCATCTGCCCATGGCACTGCTCGCACAGAGGCACAGAGACTGGGGCTGCTTGCTTGTCTTGTCCCCTCAAACTTCAAACGTAGCTTTGGTGGTCCGTGCCGGGCGCCTCCGGCAGCCCTGCTCCGAAAATCCAAACGTCTGCAGATAGCTCGCAGGCAGAAAGAGCTAGCCTGGAAAGCTGTTGCTCAGCCTCATCTGCCCATGGCACTGCTCGCACAGAGGCACAGAGACTGGGGCTGCTTACTTGTTTTGCCCCCTCAAACTTCAAACGTAGCTTAGGTGGTCCGTGCCGGGCGCCTCCGGCAGCCCTGCTCCGAAAATGCGAACGTCTGCAGATAGCTCGCAGGCAGAAAGAGCTAGCCTGGAAAGCTGTTGCTCAGCCTCATCTGCCCATGGCACTGCTCGCACAGAGGCACAGAGACTGGGGCTGCTTGCTTGTCTTGTCCCCTCAAACTTCAAATGTAGCTTAGGTGGTCCGTGCCGGGCGCCTCCGGCAGCCCTGCTTCAAAAATGCGAACGTCTGCAGATAGCTCGCAGGTAGAAAGAGCTAGCCTGGAAAGCTGTTGCTCAGCCTCATCTGCCCATGGCACTGCTTGCACAGAGGCACAGAGACTGGGGCTGCTTGCTTGTCTTGTCCCCTCAAACTTCAAATGTAGCTTAGGTGGTCCGTGCCGGGCGCCTCCGGCAGCCCTGCTCCGAAAATGCGAACGTCTGCAGATAGCTCGCAGGCAGAAAGAGCTAGCCTGGAAAGCTGTTGCTCAGCCTCATCTGCCCATGGCACTGCTCGCACAGAGGCACAGAGACTGAGGCTGCTTGCTTGTCTTGCCCCCTCAAACTTCAAACGTAGCTTAGGTGGTCCGTGCCGTGCGCCTCCGGCAGCCCTGCTCCGAAAATGCGCACGTCTGCAGATAGCTCGCAGGCAGAAAGAGCTAGCCTGGAAAGCTGTTGCTCAGCCTCATCTGCCCATGGCACTGCTCGCACAGAGGCACAGAGACTGTGGCTGCTTGCTTGTCTTGTCCCCTCAAACTTCAAACGTAGCTTAGGTGGTCCGTGCCGGGCGCCTCCGGCAGCCCTGCTCCGAAAATTCGAACGTCTGCAGATAGCTCGCAGGCAGAAAGAGCTAGCCTGGAAAGCTGTTGCTCAGCCTCATCTGCCCATGGCACTGCTCGCACAGAGGCACAGAGACTGGGGCTGCTTGCTTGTCTTGCCCCCTCAAACTTCAAACGTAGCTTAGGTGGTCCGTGCCGGGCGCCTCCGGCAGCCCTGCTCCAAAAATGCGAACGTCTGCAGATAGCTCGCAGGCAGAAAGAGCTAGCCTGGAAAGCTGTTGCTCCGCCTCATCTGCCCATGGCACCGCTCGCACAGAGGCACAGAGACTGGGGCTGCTTGCTTGTTTTGCCCCCTCAAACTTCAAACGTATCTTAGGTGGTCCATGCCGAGCGCATCCGGCAGCCCTGCTCCGAAAATGCGAACGTCTGCAGATAGCTCGCAGGCAGAAAGAACTAGCCTGGAAAGCTGTTGCTCAGCCTCATCTGCCCATGGCACTGCTCGCACAGAGGCACAGAGACTGGGGCTGCTTGCTTGTCTTGTCCCCTCAAACTTCAAACGTAGCTTAGGTGGTCCGTGCCGGGCGCCTCCGGCAGCCCTGCTCCGAAAATGCAAACGTCTGCAGATAGCTCGCAGGCAGAAAGAGCTAGCCTGGAAAGCTGTTGCTCAGCCTCATCTGCCCATGGCACTGCTCGCACAGAGGCACAGAGACTGGGGCTGCTTGCTTGTCTTGTCCCCTCAAACTTCAAACGTAGCTTTGGTGGTCCGTGCCGGGCGCCTCCGGCAGCCCTGCTCCGAAAATGCGAACGTCTGCAGATAGCTCACAGGCAGAAAGATCTAGCCTGGAAAGGTGTTGCTCAGCCTCATCTGCCCATGGCACTGCTCGCACAGAGGCACAGAGACTGGGGCTGCTTGCTTGTCTTGTCCCCTCAAACTTCAAACGTAGCTTAGGTGGTCCGTGCCGGGCGCCTCCGGCAGCCCTGCTCCGAAAATGCGAACGTCTGCAGATAGCTCGCAGGCAGAAAGAGCTAGCCTGGAAAGCTGTTGCTCAGCCTCATCTGCCCATGGCACTGCTCGCACAGAGGCACAGAGACTGGGGCTGCTTCCTTGTCTTGCCCCCTCAAACTTCAAACGTAGCTTAGGTGGTCCGTGCCGGGCGCCTCCGGCAGCCCTGCTCCGAAAATGCGAACGTCTGCAGATAGCTCGCAGGCAGAAAGAGCTAGCCTGGAAAGCTGTTGCTCAGCCTCATCTGCCCATGGCACTGCTCGCACAGAGGCACAGAGACTGGGGCTGCTTGCTTGTCTTGTCCCCTCAAACTTCAAACGTAGCTTAGGTGGTCTGTGCCGGGCGCCTCCGGCAGCCCTGCTCCGAAAATCCAAACGTCTGCAGATAGCTCGCAGGCAGAAAGAGCTAGCCTGGAAAGCTGTTGCTCAGCCTCATCTGCCCATGGCACTGCTCGCACAGAGGCACAGAGACTGGGGCTGCTTGCTTGTCTTGTCCCCTCAAACTTCAAACGTAGCTTAGGTGGTCCGTGCCGGGCGCCTCCGGCAGCCCTGCTCCGAAAATGCGAACGTCTGCAGATAGCTCGCAGGCAGAAAGAGCTAGCCTGGAAAGCTGTTGCTCAGCCTCATCTGCCCATGGCACTGCTCGCACAGAGGCACAGAGACTGGGGCTGCTTGCTTGTCTTGTCCCCTCAAACTTCAAACGTAGCTTAGGTGGTCTGTGCCGGGCGCCTCCGGCAGCCCTGCTCCGAAAATGCAAACGTCTGCAGATAGCTCGCAGGCAGAAAGAGCTAGCCTGGAAAGCTGTTGCTCAGCCTCATCTGCCCATGGCACTGCTCGCACAGAGGCACAGAGACTGGGGCTGCTTGCTTGTCTTGTCCCCTCAAACTTCAAATGTAGCTTAGGTGGTCCGTGCCGGGCGCCTCCGGCAGCCCTGCTCCGAAAATGCGAACGTCTGCAGATAGCTCGCAGGCAGAAAGTGCTAGCCTGGAAAGCTGTTGCTCAGCCTCATCTGCCCATGGCACTGCTCGCACAGAGGCACAGAGACTGGGGCTGCTTGCTTGTCTTGTCCCCTCAAACTTCAAACGTAGCTTAGGTGGTCTGTGCCGGGCGCCTCCGGCAGCCCTGCTCCGAAAATCCAAACGTCTGCAGATAGCTCGCAGGCAGAAAGAGCTAGCCTGGAAAGCTGTTGCTCAGCCTCATCTGCCCATGGCACTGCTCGCACAGAGGCACAGAGACTGGGGCTGCTTGCTTGTCTTGTCCCCTCAAACTTCAAACGTAGCTTTGGTGGTCCGTGCCGAGCGCATCCGGCAGCCCTGCTCCGAAAATCCAAACGTCTGCAGATAGCTCGCAGGCAGAAAGAGCTAGCCTGGAAAGCTGTTGCTCAGCCTCATCTGCCCATGGCACTGCTCACACAGAGGCACAGAGACTGGGGCTGCTTGCTTGTTTTGCGCCCTCAAACTTAAAACGTAGCTTAGGTGGTCCGTGCCGGGCGCCCCCGGCAGCCCTGCTCCGAAAATGCGAACGTCTGCAGATAGCTCGCAGGCAGAAAGAGCTAGCCTGGAAAGCTGTTGCTCAGCCTCATCTGCCCATGGCACTGCTCGCACAGAGGCACAGAGACTGGGGCTGCTTGCTTGTCTTGTCCCCTCAAACTTCAAACGTAGCTTAGGTGGTCCGTGCCGGGCGCCTCCGGCAGCCCTGCTCCGAAAATGCAAACGTCTGCAGATAGCTCGCAGGCAGAAAGAGCTAGCCTGGAAAGCTGTTGCTCAGCCTCATCTGCCCATGGTACTGCTCGCACAGAGGCACAGAGACTGGGGCTGCTTGCTTGTCTTGTCCCCTCAAACTTCAAACGTAACTTAGGTGGTCCGTGCGAGGCGCATCCGGCAGCCCTGCTCCGAAAATGCAAACGTCTGCAGATAGCTCGCAGGCAGAAAGAGCTAGCCTGGAAAGCTGTTGCTCAGCCTCATCTGCCCATGGCACTGCTCGCACAGAGGCACAGAGACTGGGGCTGCTTGCTTGTCTTGCCCCCTCAAACTTCAAACGTAGCTTAGGTGGTCCGTGCCGGGCGCCTCCGGCAGCCTGCTCCGAAAATGCAAACGTCTGCAGATAGCTCGCAGGCAGAAAGAGCTAGCCTGGAAAGCTGTTGCTCAGCCTCATCTGCCCATGGCACTGCTCGCACAGAGGCACAGAGACTGGGGCTGCTTGCTTGTCTTGTCCCCTCAAACTTCAAACGTAGCTTAGGTGGTCCGTGCCGGGCGCCTCCGGCAGCCCTGCTCCGAAAATGCGAACGTCTGCAGATAGCTCGCAGGCAGAAAGAGCTAGCCTGGAAAGCTGTTGCTCAGCCTCATCTGCCCATGGCACTGCTCGCACACAGGCACAGAGACTGGGGCTGCTTGCTTGTCTTGTCCCCTCAAACTTCAAACATATCTTAGGTGGTCCGTGCCGGGCGCCTCCGGCAGCCCTGCTCCGAAAATGCAAACGTCTGCAGATAGCTCGCAGGCAGAAAGAGCTAGCCTGGAAAGCTGTTGCTCAGCCTCATCTGCCCATGGCACTGCTCGCACAGAGGCACAGAGACTGGGGCTGCTTGCTTGTCTTGTCCCCTCAAACTTCAAATGTAGCTTAGGTTGTCCGTGCCGGACTCCTCTGGCAGCCCTGCTACGAAAATGCAAACGTCTGCAGATAGATCGCAGGCAGAAAGAGCTAGCCTGGAAAGCTGTTGCTCAGCCTCATCTGCCCATGGCACTGCTCGCACAGAGGCACAGAGACTGGGGCTGCTTGCTTGTCTTGTCCCCTCAAACTTCAAACGTAGCTTAGGTGGTCCGTGCCGGGCGCATCCGGCAGCCCTGCTCCAAAAATGCAAACGTCTGCAGATAGCTCGCAGCCAGAAAGAGCTAGCCTGGAAAGCTGTGGCTCAGCCTCATCTGCCCATGGCACTGCTCGCACAGAGGCACAGAGACTGGGGCTGCTTGCTTGTCTTGTCCCCTCAAACTTCAAACGTAGCTTAGGTGGTCCGTGCCGTGCGCCTCCGGCAGCCTTGCTCCGAAAATCCAAACGTCTGCAGATAGCTCGCAGCCAGAAAGAGCTAGCCTGGAAAGCTGTTGCTCAGCCTCATCTGCCCATGGCACTGCTCGCACAGAGGCACAGAGACTGGGGCTGCTTGCTTGTCTTACCCCTCAAACTTCAAACGTAGCTTAGGTGGTCCGTGCCGGGCGCCTCCGGCAGCCCTGCTCCGAAAATCCAAACGTCTGCAGATAGCTCGCAGGCAGAAAGAGCTAGCCTGGAAAGCTGTTGCTCAGCCTCATCTGCCCATGGCACTGCTCGCACAGAGGCACAGAGACTGGGGCTGCTTGCTTGTCTTGCCCCCTCAAACTTCAAACGTAGCTTAGGTGGTCCGTGCCGGGCGCCTCCGGCAGCCCTGCTCCGAAAATGCGAACGTCTGCAGATAGCTCGCAGGCAGAAAGAGCTAGCCTGGAAAGCTGTTGCTCAGCCTCATCTGCCCATGGCACTGCTCGCACAGAGGCACAGAGACTGGGGCTGCTTGCTTGTCTTGTCCCCTCAAACTTCAAACGTAGCTTAGGTGGTCTGTGCCGGGCGCCTCCGGCAGCCCTGCTCCGAAAATGCGAACGTCTGCAGATAGCTCGCAGGCAGAAAGAGCTAGCCTGGAAAGCTGTTGCTCAGCCTCATCTGCCCATGGCACTGCTCGCACAGAGGCACAGAGACTGGGGCTGCTTGCTTGTCTTGCCCCCTCAAACTTCAAATGTAGCTTAGGTGGTCCGTGCCAGGCGCCTCCGGCAGCCCTGCTCCGAAAATGCAAACGTCTGCAGATAGCTCGCAGGCAGAAAGTGCTAGCCTGGAAAGCTGTTGCTCAGCCTCATCTGCCCATGGCACTGCTCGCACAGAGGCACAGAGACTGGGGCTGCTTGCTTGTCTTGCCCCCTCAAACTTCAAACGTAGCTTAGGTGGTCTGTGCCGGGCGCCTCCGGCAGCCCTGCTCCGAAAATCCAAACGTCTACAGATAGCTCGCAGGCAGAAAGAGCTAGACTGGAAAGCTGTTGCTCAGCCTCATCTGCCCATGGCACTGCTCGCACAGAGGCACAGAGACTGGGGCTGCTTGCTTGTCTTGTCCCCTCAAACTTCAAACGTAGCTTTGGTGGTCCGTGCCGAGTGCATCCGGCAGCCCTGCTCCGAAAATCCAAACGTCTGCAGATAGCTCGCAGGCAGAAAGAGCTAGCCTGGAAAGCTGTTGCTCAGCCTCATCTGCCCATGGCACTGCTCACACAGAGGCACAGAGACTGGGGCTGCTTGCTTGTTTTGCCCCCTCAAACTTCAAACGTAGCTTAGGTGGTCTGTGCCGGGCGCCTCCGGCAGCCCTGCTCCGAAAATGCGAACGTCTGCAGATAGCTCGCAGGCAGAAAGAGCTAGCCTGGAAAGCTGTTGCTCAGCCTCATCTGCCCATGGCACTGCTCGCACAGAGGCACAGAGACTGGGGCTGCTTGCTTGTCTTGCCCCCTCAAACTTCAAACGTAGCTTAGGTGGTCCGTGCCGGGCGCCTCCGGCAGCCCTGCTCCGAAAATGCAAACGTCTGCAGATAGCTCGCAGGCAGAAAGAGCTAGCCTGGAAAGCTGTTGCTCAGCCTCATCTGCCCATGGCACTGCTCGCACAGAGGCACAGAGACTGGGGCTGCTTGCTTGTCTTGTCCCCTCAAACTTCAAACGTAGCTTTGGTGGTCCGTGCCGGGCGCATCCGGCAGCCCTGCTCCGAAAATGCGAACGTCTGCAGATAGCTCGCAGGCAGAAAGAGCTAGCCTGGAAAGCTGTTGCTCAGCCTCATCTGCCCATGGCACTGCTCGCACAGAGGCACAGAGAGTGGGGCTGCTTACTTGTTTTGCCCCCTCAAACTTCAAACGTAGCTTAGGTGGTCCGTGCCGGGTGCCTCCGGCAGCCCTGCTCCGAAAATGCGAACGTCTGCAGATAGCTCGCAGGCAGAAAGAGCTAGCCTGGAAAGCTGTTGCTCAGCCTCATCTGCCCATGGCACTGCTCGCACAGAGGCACAGAGACTGGGGCTGCTTGCTTGTCTTGTCCCCTCAAACTTCAAACGTAGCTTAGGTGGTCCGTGCCGGGCGCCTCCGGCAGCCCTGCTCCGAAAATGCGAACGTCTGCAGATAGCTCGCAGGCAGAAAGAGCTAGCCTGGAAAGCTGTTGCTCAGCCTCATCTGCCCATGGCACTGCTCGCACAGAGGCACAGAGACTGGGGCTGCTTGCTTGTCTTGTCCCCTCAAACTTCAAATGTAGCTTAGGTGGTCCGTGCCGGGCGACTCCGGCAGCCCTGCTCCGAAAATGCGAACGTCTGCAGATAGCTCGCAGGCAGAAAGAGCTAGCCTGGAAAGCTGTTGCTCAGCCTCATCTGCCCATGGCACTGCTCGCACAGAGGCACAGAGACTGGGGCTGCTTGCTTGTCTTGTCCCCTCAAACTTCAAACGTAGCTTAGGTGGTCCGTGCCGGGCGCCTCCGGAAGCCCTGCTCCGAAAATGCAAACGTCTGCAGATAGCTCGCAGGCAGAAAGAGCTAGCCTGGAAAGCTGTTGCTCAGCCTCATCTGCCCATGGCACTGCTCGCACAGAGGCACAGAGACTGGGGCTGCTTGCTTGTCTTGTCCCCTCAAACTTCAAACGTAGCTTAGGTGGTCCGTGCCGGGCGCCTCCGGCAGCCCTGCTCCGAAAATGCGAACGTCTGCAGATAGCTCGCAGGCAGAAAGAGCTAGCCTGGAAAGCTGTTGCTCAGCCTCATCTGCCCATGGCACTGCTCGCACAGAGGCACAGAGACTGGGGCTGCTTGCTTGTCTTGCCCCCTCAAACTTCAAATGTAGCTTAGGTGGTCCGTGCCAGGCGCCTCCGGCAGCCCTGCTCCGAAAATGCAAACGTCTGCAGATAGCTCGCAGGCAGAAAGTGCTAGCCTGGAAAGCTGTTGCTCAGCCTCATCTGCCCATGGCACTGCTCGCACAGAGGCACAGAGACTGGGGCTGCTTGCTTGTCTTGTCCCCTCAAACTTCAAACGTAGCTTAGGTGGTCCGTGCCGGGCGCCTCCGGCAGCCCTGCTCCGAAAATGCGAACGTCTGCAGATAGCTCGCAGGCAGAAAGAGCTAGCCTGGAAAGCTGTTGCTCAGCCTCATCTGCCCATGGCACTGCTCGCACAGAGGCACAGAGACTGGGGCTGCTTGCTTGTCTTGTCCCCTCAAACTTCAAATGTAGCTTAGGTGGTCCGTGCCGGGCGACTCCGGCAGCCCTGCTCCGAAAATGCGAACGTCTGCAGATAGCTCGCAGGCAGAAAGAGCTAGCCTGGAAAGCTGTTGCTCAGCCTCATCTGCCCATGGCACTGCTCGCACAGAGGCACAGAGACTGGGGCTGCTTGCTTGTCTTGTCCCCTCAAACTTCAAACGTAGCTTAGGTGGTCCGTGCCGGGCGCCTCCGGAAGCCCTGCTCCGAAAATGCAAACGTCTGCAGATAGCTCGCAGGCAGAAAGAGCTAGCCTGGAAAGCTGTTGCTCAGCCTCATCTGCCCATGGCACTGCTCGCACAGAGGCACAGAGACTGGGGCTGCTTGCTTGTCTTGTCCCCTCAAACTTCAAACGTAGCTTAGGTGGTCCGTGCCGGGCGCCTCCGGCAGCCCTGCTCCGAAAATGCAAACGTCTGCAGATAGCTCGCAGGCAGAAAGAGCTAGCCTGGAAAGCTGTTGCTCAGCCTCATCTGCCCATGGCACTGCTCGCACAGAGGCACAGAGACTGGGGCTGCTTCCTTGTCTTGCCCCCTCAAACTTCAAACGTAGCTTAGGTGGTCCGTGCCGGGCGCCTCCGGCAGCCCTGCTCCGAAAATGCGAACGTCTGCAGATAGCTCGCAGGCAGAAAGAGCTAGCCTGGAAAGCTGTTGCTCAGCCTCATCTGCCCATGGCACTGCTCGCACAGAGGCACAGAGACTGGGGCTGCTTCCTTGTCTTGTCCCCTCAAACTTCAAATGTAGCTTAGGTGGTCCGTGCCAGGCGCCTCCGGCAGCCCTGCTCCGAAAATGCGAACGTCTGCAGATAGCTCGCAGGCAGAAAGTGCTAGCCTGGAAAGCTGTTGCTCAGCCTCATCTGCCCATGGCACTGCTCGCACAGAGGCACAGAGACTGGGGCTGCTTGCTTGTCTTGCCCCCTCAAACTGCAAACGTAGCTTAGGTGGTCTGTGCCGGGCGCCTCCGGCAGCCCTGCTCCGAAAATCCAA
This sequence comes from Opisthocomus hoazin, assembly GCF_030867145.1. Taxonomy (NCBI): domain Eukaryota; kingdom Metazoa; phylum Chordata; class Aves; order Opisthocomiformes; family Opisthocomidae; genus Opisthocomus; species Opisthocomus hoazin. The sequence goes on from NW_027448778.1 coordinate 112,762, forward strand.
ACGTCTGCAGATAGCTCGCAGGCAGAAAGAGCTAGCCTGGAAAGCTGTTGCTCAGCCTCATCTGCCCATGGCACTGCTCGCACAGAGGCACAGAGACTGGGGCTGCTTGCTTGTCTTGTCCCCTCAAACTTCAAACGTAGCTTTGGTGGTCCGTGCCGAGCGCCTCCGGCAGCCCTGCTCCGAAAATGCAAACGTCTGCAGATAGCTCGCAGGCAGAAAGAGCTAGCCTGGAAAGCTGTTGCTCAGCCTCATCTGCCCATGGCACTGCTCGCACAGAGGCACAGAGACTGGGGCTGCTTACTTGTTTTGCCCCCTCAAACTTCAAACGTAGCTTAGGTGGTCCGTGCCGGGCGCCTCCGGCAGCCCTGCTCCGAAAATGCGAACGTCTGCAGATAGCTCGCAGGCAGAAAGAGCTAGCCTGGAAAGCTGTTGCTCAGCCTCATCTGCCCATGGCACTGCTCGCACAGAGGCACAGAGACTGGGGCTGCTTGCTTGTCTTGTCCCCTCAAACTTCAAATGTAGCTTAGGTGGTCCGTGCCGGGCGCATCCGGCAGCCCTGCTCCGAAAATTCGAACGTCTGCAGATAGCTCGCAGGCAGAAAGAGCTAGCCTGGAAAGCTGTTGCTCAGCCTCATCTGCCCATGGCACTGCTCGCACAGAGGCACAGAGACTGGGGCTGCTTGCTTGTCTTGTCCCCTCAAACTTCAAACGTAGCTTAGGTGGTCCGTGCCGGGCGCCTCCGGCAGCCCTGCTTCAAAAATGCGAACGTCTGCAGATAGCTCGCAGGCAGAAAGAGCTAGCCTGGAAAGCTGTTGCTCAGCCTCATCTGCCCATGGCACTGCTCGCACAGAGGCACAGAGACTGGGGCTGCTTGCTTGTCTTGCCCCCTCAAACTTCAAACGTAGTTTAGGTGGTCCGTGCCGGGCGCCTCCGGCAGCCCTGCTCCAAAAATGCGAACGTCTGCAGATAGCTCGCAGGCAGAAAGAGCTAGCCTGGAAAGCTGTTGCTCAGCCTCATCTGCCCATGGCACTGCTCGCACAGAGGCACAGAGACTGGGGCTGCTTGCTTGTCTTGCCCCCTCAAACTTCAAACGTAGCTTAGGTGGTCTGTGCCGGGCGCCTCCGGCAGCCCTGCTCCGAAAATCCAAACGTCTGCAGATAGCTCGCAGGCAGAAAGAGCTAGCCTGGAAAGCTGTTGCTCAGCCTCATCTGCCCATGGCACTGCTCGCACAGAGGCACAGAGACTGGGGCTGCTTGCTTGTCTTGTCCCCTCAAACTTCAAACGTAGCTTTGGTGGTCCGTGCCGAGCGCATCCGGCAGCCCTGCTCCGAAAATCCAAACGTCTGCAGATAGCTCGCAGGCAGAAAGAGCTAGCCTGGAAAGCTGTTGCTCAGCCTCATCTGCCCATGGCACTGCTCACACAGAGGCACAGAGACTGGGGCTGCTTGCTTGTTTTGCGCCCTCAAACTTAAAACGTAGCTTAGGTGGTCCGTGCCGGGCGCCCCCGGCAGCCCTGCTCCGAAAATGCGAACGTCTGCAGATAGCTCGCAGGCAGAAAGAGCTAGCCTGGAAAGCTGTTGCTCAGCCTCATCTGCCCATGGCACTGCTCGCACAGAGGCACAGAGACTGGGGCTGCTTGCTTGTCTTGCCCCCTCAAACTTCAAACGTAGCTTAGGTGGTCCGTGCCGGGCGCCTCCGGCAGCCTGCTCCGAAAATGCAAACGTCTGCAGATAGCTCGCAGGCAGAAAGAGCTAGCCTGGAAAGCTGTTGCTCAGCCTCATCTGCCCATGGCACTGCTCGCACAGAGGCACAGAGACTGGGGCTGCTTGCTTGTCTTGTCCCCTCAAACTTCAAACGTAGCTTAGGTGGTCCGTGCCAAGCACCTCCGGCAGCCCTGCTCCGAAAATGCGAACGTCTGCAGATAGCTCGCAGGCAGAAAGAGCTAGCCTGGAAAGCTGTTGCTCAGCCTCATCTGCCCATGGCACTGCTCGCACAGAGGCACAGAGACTGGGGCTGCTTGCTTGTCTTGTCCCCTCAAACTTCAAACATATCTTAGGTGGTCCGTGCCAGGCGCCTCCGGCAGCCCTGCTCCGAAAATGCAAACGTCTGCAGATAGCTCGCAGGCAGAAAGAGCTAGCCTGGAAAGCTGTTGCTCAGCCTCATCTGCCCATGGCACTGCTCGCACAGAGGCACAGAGACTGGGGCTGCTTGCTTGTCTTGTCCCCTCAAACTTCAAACGTAGCTTAGGTTGTCCGTGCCGGACTCCTCTGACAGCCCTGCTACGAAAATGCAAACGTCTGCAGATAGATCGCAGCCAGAAAGAGCTAGCCTGGAAAGCTGTTGCTCAGCCTCATCTGCCCATGGCACTGCTCGCACAGAGGCACAGAGACTGGGGCTGCTTGCTTGTCTTGTCCCCTCAAACTTCAAACGTAGCTTAGGTGGTCCGTGCGATGCGCATCCGGCAGCCCTGCTCCGAAAATGCAAACGTCTGCAGATAGCTCGCAGGCAGAAAGAGCTAGCCTGGAAAGCTGTTGCTCAGCCTCATCTGCCCATGGCACTGCTCGCACAGAGGCACAGAGACTGGGGCTGCTTGCTTGTCTTGTCCCCTCAAACTTCAAACGTAGCTTAGGTGGTCTGTGCCGGGCGCCTCCGGCAGCCCTGCTCCGAAAATGCAAACGTCTGCAGATAGCTCGCAGGCAGAAAGAGCTAGCCTGGAAAGCTGTTGCTCAGCCTCATCTGCCCATGGCACTGCTCGCACAGAGGCACAGAGACTGGGGCTGCTTGCTTGTCTTGTCCCCTCAAACTTCAAATGTAGCTTAGGTGGTCCGTGCCAGGCGCCTCCGGCAGCCCTGCTCCGAAAATGCGAACGTCTGCAGATAGCTCGCAGGCAGAAAGTGCTAGCCTGGAAAGCTGTTGCTCAGCCTCATCTGCCCATGGCACTGCTCGCACAGAGGCACAGAGACTGGGGCTGCTTGCTTGTCTTGCCCCCTCAAACTTCAAACGTAGCTTAGGTGGTCTGTGCCGGGCGCCTCCGGCAGCCCTGCTCCGAAAATCCAAACGTCTGCAGATAGCTCGCAGGCAGAAAGAGCTAGCCTGGAAAGCTGTTGCTCAGCCTCATCTGCCCATGGCACTGCTCGCACAGAGGCACAGAGACTGGGGCTGCTTGCTTGTCTTGTCCCCTCAAACTTCAAACGTAGCTTTGGTGGTCCGTGCCGAGCGCATCCGGCAGCCCTGCTCCGAAAATCCAAACGTCTGCAGATAGCTCGCAGGCAGAAAGAGCTAGCCTGGAAAGCTGTTGCTCAGCCTCATCTGCCCATGGCACTGCTCACACAGGGGCACAGAGACTGGGGCTGCTTGCTTGTTTTGCGCCCTCAAACTTAAAACGTAGCTTAGGTGGTCCGTGCCGGGCGCCCCCGGCAGCCCTGCTCCGAAAATGCGAACGTCTGCAGATAGCTCGCAGGCAGAAAGAGCTAGCCTGGAAAGCTGTTGCTCAGCCTCATCTGCCCATGGCACTGCTCGCACAGAGGCACAGAGACTGGGGCTGCTTGCTTGTCTTGCCCCCTCAAACTTCAAACGTAGCTTAGGTGGTCCGTGCCGGGCGCCTCCGGCAGCCTGCTCCGAAAATGCAAACGTCTGCAGATAGCTCGCAGGCAGAAAGAGCTAGCCTGGAAAGCTGTTGCTCAGCCTCATCTGCCCATGGCACTGCTCGCACAGAGGCACAGAGACTGGGGCTGCTTGCTTGTCTTGTCCCCTCAAACTTCAAACGTAGCTTAGGTGGTCCGTGCCAAGCACCTCCGGCAGCCTTGCTTCGAAAATGCGAACGTCTGCAGATAGCTCGCAGGCAGAAAGAGCTAGCCTGGAAAGCTGTTGCTCAGCCTCATCTGCCCATGGCACTGCTCGCACAGAGGCACAGAGACTGGGGCTGCTTGCTTGTCTTGTCCCCTCAAACTTCAAACATATCTTAGGTGGTCCGTGCCAGGCGCCTCCGGCAGCCCTGCTCCGAAAATGCAAACGTCTGCAGATAGCTCGCAGGCAGAAAGAGCTAGCCTGGAAAGCTGTTGCTCAGCCTCATCTGCCCATGGCACTGCTCGCACAGAGGCACAGAGACTGGGGCTGCTTGCTTGTCTTGTCCCCTCAAACTTCAAATGTAGCTTAGGTTGTCCGTGCCGGACTCCTCTGGCAGCCCTGCTACGAAAATGCAAACGTCTGCAGATAGATCGCAGCCAGAAAGAGCTAGCCTGGAAAGCTGTTGCTCAGCCTCATCTGCCCATGGCACTGCTCGCACAGAGGCACAGAGACTGGGGCTGCTTGCTTGTCTTGTCCCCTCAAACTTCAAACGTAGCTTAGGTGGTCCGTGCGATGCGCATCCGGCAGCCCTGCTCCGAAAATGCAAACGTCTGCAGATAGCTCGCAGGCAGAAAGAGCTAGCCTGGAAAGCTGTTGCTCAGCCTCATCTGCCCATGGCACTGCTCGCACAGAGGCACAGAGACTGGGGCTGCTTGCTTGTCTTGTCCCCTCAAACTTCAAATGTAGCTTAGGTGGTCTGTGCCGGGCGCCTCCGGCAGCCCTGCTCCGAAAATGCGAACGTCTGCAGATAGCTCGCAGGCAGAAAGAGCTAGCCTAGAAAGCTGTTGCTCCGCCTCATCTGCCCATGGCACTGCTCGCACAGAGGCACAGAGACTGGGGCTGCTTGCTTGTCTTGTCCCCTCCAACTTCAAACGTAGCTTAGGTGGTCCGTGCCGGGCGCCTCCGGCAGCCTTGCTCCGAAAATGCGAACGTCTGCAGATAGCTCGCAGGCAGAAAGAGCTAGCCTGGAAAGCTGTTGCTCAGCCTCATCTGCCCATGGCACTGCTCGCACAGAGGCACAGAGACTGGGGCTGCTTGCTTGTCTTGTCCCCTCAAACTTCAAACGTAGCTTAGGTGGTCCGTGCCAAGCACCTCCGGCAGCCCTGCTCCGAAAATGCGAACGTCTGCAGATAGCTCGCAGGCAGAAAGAGCTAGCCTGGAAAGCTGTTGCTCAGCCTCATCTGCCCATGGCACTGCTCGCACAGAGGCACAGAGACTGGGGCTGCTTGCTTGTCTTGTCCCCTCAAACTTCAAACATATCTTAGGTGGTCCGTGCCAGGCGCCTCCGGCAGCCCTGCTCCGAAAATGCAAACGTCTGCAGATAGCTCGCAGGCAGAAAGAGCTAGCCTGGAAAGCTGTTGCTCAGCCTCATCTGCCCATGGCACTGCTCGCACAGAGGCACAGAGACTGGGGCTGCTTGCTTGTCTTGTCCCCTCAAACTTCAAATGTAGCTTAGGTTGTCCGTGCCGGACTCCTCTGGCAGCCCTGCTACGAAAATGCAAACGTCTGCAGATAGATCGCAGCCAGAAAGAGCTAGCCTGGAAAGCTGTTGCTCAGCCTCATCTGCCCATGGCACTGCTCGCACAGAGGCACAGAGACTGGGGCTGCTTGCTTGTCTTGTCCCCTCAAACTTCAAACGTAGCTTAGGTGGTCCGTGCGATGCGCATCCGGCAGCCCTGCTCCGAAAATGCAAACGTCTGCAGATAGCTCGCAGGCAGAAAGAGCTAGCCTGGAAAGCTGTTGCTCAGCCTCATCTGCCCATGGCACTGCTCGCACAGAGGCACAGAGACTGGGGCTGCTTGCTTGTCTTGTCCCCTCAAACTTCAAATGTAGCTTAGGTGGTCTGTGCCGGGCGCCTCCGGCAGCCCTGCTCCGAAAATGCGAACGTCTGCAGATAGCTCGCAGGCAGAAAGAGCTAGCCTAGAAAGCTGTTGCTCCGCCTCATCTGCCCATGGCACTGCTCGCACAGAGGCACAGAGACTGGGGCTGCTTGCTTGTCTTGTCCCCTCCAACTTCAAACGTAGCTTAGGTGGTCCGTGCCGGGCGCCTCCGGCAGCCTTGCTCCGAAAATGCGAACGTCTGCAGATAGCTCGCAGGCAGAAAGAGCTAGCCTGGAAAGCTGTTGCTCAGCCTCATCTGCCCATGGCACTGCTCGCACAGAGGCACAGAGACTGGGGCTGCTTGCTTGTCTTGTCCCCTCAAACTTCAAACGTAGCTTAGGTGGTCCGTGCCGGGCGCCTCCGGCAGCACTGCTCCAAAAATGCGAACGTCTGCAGATAGCTCGCAGGCAGAAAGAGCTAGCCTGGAAAGCTGTTGCTCAGCCTCATCTGCCCATGGCACTGCTCGCACAGAGGCACAGAGACTGGGTCTACTTGCTTGTTTTGCCCCCTCAAACTTCAAACGTAGCTTAGGTGGTCCGTGCCGGGCGCCTCCGGCAGCCCTGGTCCGAAAATTCGAACGTCTGCAGATAGCTCGCAGGCAGAAAGAGCTAGCCTGGAAAGCTGTTGCTCAGCCTCATCTGCCCATGGCACTGCTCGCACAGAGGCACAGAGACTGGGGCTGCTTGCTTGTCTTGTCCCCTCAAACTTCAAACATAACTTAGGTGGTCCGTGCGAGGCGCATCCGGCAGCCCTGCTCCGAAAATGCAAACGTCTGCAGATAGCTCGCAGGCAGAAAGAGCTAGCCTGGAAAGCTGTTGCTCAGCCTCATCTGCCCATGGCACTGCTCGCACAGAGGCACAGAGACTGGGGCTGCTTGCTTGTCTTGTCCCCTCAAACTTCAAATGTAGCTTAGGTGGTCTGTGCCGGGCGCCTCCGGCAGCCCTGCTCCGAAAATGCGAACGTCTGCAGATAGCTCGCAGGCAGAAAGAGCTAGCCTAGAAAGCTGTTGCTCCGCCTCATCTGCCCATGGCACTGCTCGCACAGAGGCACAGAGACTGGGGCTGCTTGCTTGTCTTGTCCCCTCCAACTTCAAACGTAGCTTAGGTGGTCCGTGCCGGGCGCCTCCGGCAGCCTTGCTCCGAAAATCCAAACGTCTGCAGATAGCTCGCAGGCAGAAAGAGCTAGCCTGGAAAGCTGTTGCTCAGCCTCATCTGCCCATGGCACTGCTCGCACAGAGGCACAGAGACTGGGGCTGCTTGCTTGTCTTGTCCCCTCAAACTTCAAACGTAGCTTAGGTGGTCCGTGCCGGGCGCCTCCGGCAGCACTGCTCCAAAAATGCGAACGTCTGCAGATAGCTCGCAGGCAGAAAGAGCTAGCCTGGAAAGCTGTTGCTCAGCCTTATCTGCCCATGGCACTGCTCGCACAGAGGCACAGAGACTGGGTCTACTTGCTTGTTTTGCCCCCTCAAACTTCAAACGTAGCTTAGGTGGTCCGTGCCGGGCGCCTCCGGCAGCCTTGCTCCGTAAATCCGAACGTCTGCAGATAGCTCGCAGGCAGAAAGAGCTAGCCTGGAAAGCTGTTGCTCAGCCTCATCTGCCCATGGCACTGCTCGCACAGAGGCACAGAGACTGGGGCTGCTTGCTTGTCTTGTCCCCTCAAACTTCAAACGTAGCTTAGGTGGTCCGTGCCGGGCGCCTCCGGCAGCCCTGCTCCAAAAATGCGAACGTCTGCAGATAGCTCGCAGGCAGAAAGAGCTAGCCTGGAAAGCTGTTGCTCAGCCTCATCTGCCCATGGCACTGCTCGCACAGAGGCACAGAGACTGGGGCTGCTTGCTTGTCTTGTCCCCTCAAACTTCAAACGTAGCTTAGGTGGTCTGTGTCGGGCGCCTCCGGCAGCCCTGCTCCAAAAATGCGAACGTCTGCAGATAGCTCGCAGGCAGAAAGAGCTAGCCTGGAAAGCTGTTGCTCAGCCTCATCTGCCCATGGCACTGCTCGCACAGAGGCACAGAGACTGGGGCTGCTTGCTTGTTTTGCCCCCTCAAACTTCAAACGTAGCTTAGGTGGTCCGTGCCGGGCACCTCCGGCAGCCCTGCTCCGAAAATGCGAACGTCTGCAGATAGCTCGCAGGCAGAAAGAGCTAGCCTGGAAAGCTGTTGCTCAGCCTCATCTGCCCATGGCACTGCTCGCACAGAGGCACAGAGACTGGGGCTGCTTGCTTGTCTTGTCCCCTCAAACTTCAAACGTAGCTTAGGTGGTCCGTGCTGGGCTCCTCCGGCAGCCCTGCTCCGAAAATGCAAACGTCTGCAGATAGCTCGCAGGCAGAAAGAGCTAGCCTGGAAAGCTGTTGCTCAGCCTCATCTGCCCATGGCACTGCTCGCACAGAGGCACAGAGACTGGGGCTGCTTGCTTGTCTTGCCCCCTCAAACTTCAAACGTAGCTTAGGTGGTCTGTGCCGGGCGCTTCCGGCAGCCCTGCTCCAAAAATGCGAACGTCTGCAGATAGCTCGCAGGCAGAAAGAGCTAGCCTGGAAAGCTGTTGCTCCGCCTCATCTGTCCATGGCACTGCTCGCACAGAGGCACAGAGACTGGGGCTGCTTGCTTGTCTTGTCCCATCAAACTTCAAACGTAGCTTAGGTGGTCCGTGCCGGGCGCCTCCGGCAGCCCTGCTCCGAAAATGCGAACGTCTGCAGAAAGCTCGCAGGCAGAAAGAGCTAGCCTGGAAAGCTGTTGCTCAGCCTCATCTGCCCATGGCACTGCTCGCACAGAGGCACAGAGACTGGGGCTGCTTGCTTGTCTTGTCCCCTCAAACTTCAAACGTAACTTACGTGGTCTGTGCGAGGCGCATCCGGCAGCCCTGCTCCGAAAATGCAAACGTCTGCAGATAGCTCGCAGGCAGAAAGAGCTAGCCTGGAAAGCTGTTGCTCAGCCTCATCTGCCCATGGCACTGCTCGCACAGAGGCACAGAGACTGGGGCTGCTTGCTTGTTTTGCCCCCTCAAACTTCAAACATAGCTTAGGTGGTCCGTGCCGGGCACCTCCGGCAGCCCTGCTCCGAAAATGCGAACGTCTGCAGATAGCTCGCAGGCAGAAAGAGCTAGCCTGGAAAGCTGTTGCTCAGCCTCATCTGCCCATGGCACTGCTCGCACAGAGGCACAGAGACTGGGGCTGCTTGCTTGTCTTGTCCCCTCAAACTTCAAACGTAGCTTAGGTTGTCCGTGCCGGACTCCTCTGACAGCCCTGCTACGAAAATGCAAACGTCTGCAGATAGATCGCAGCCAGAAAGAGCTAGCCTGGAAAGCTGTTGCTCAGCCTCATCTGCCCATGGCACTGCTCGCACAGAGGCACAGAGACTGGGGCTGCTTGCTTGTCTTGTCCCCTCAAACTTCAAACGTAGCTTAGGTGGTCCGTGCGATGCGCATCCGGCAGCCCTGCTCCGAAAATGCAAACGTCTGCAGATAGCTCGCAGGCAGAAAGAGCTAGCCTGGAAAGCTGTTGCTCAGCCTCATCTGCCCATGGCACTGCTCGCACAGAGGCACAGAGACTGGGGCTGCTTGCTTGTCTTGTCCCCTCAAACTTCAAACGTAGCTTAGGTGGTCTGTGCCGGGCGCCTCCGGCAGCCCTGCTCCGAAAATGCAAACGTCTGCAGATAGCTCGCAGGCAGAAAGAGCTAGCCTGGAAAGCTGTTGCTCAGCCTCATCTGCCCATGGCACTGCTCGCACAGAGGCACAGAGACTGGGGCTGCTTGCTTGTCTTGTCCCCTCAAACTTCAAATGTAGCTTAGGTGGTCCGTGCCAGGCGCCTCCGGCAGCCCTGCTCCGAAAATGCGAACGTCTGCAGATAGCTCGCAGGCAGAAAGTGCTAGCCTGGAAAGCTGTTGCTCAGCCTCATCTGCCCATGGCACTGCTCGCACAGAGGCACAGAGACTGGGGCTGCTTGCTTGTCTTGCCCCCTCAAACTTCAAACGTAGCTTAGGTGGTCTGTGCCGGGCGCCTCCGGCAGCCCTGCTCCGAAAATCCAAACGTCTGCAGATAGCTCGCAGGCAGAAAGAGCTAGCCTGGAAAGCTGTTGCTCAGCCTCATCTGCCCATGGCACTGCTCGCACAGAGGCACAGAGACTGGGGCTGCTTGCTTGTCTTGTCCCCTCAAACTTCAAACGTAGCTTTGGTGGTCCGTGCCGAGCGCATCCGGCAGCCCTGCTCCGAAAATCCAAACGTCTGCAGATAGCTCGCAGGCAGAAAGAGCTAGCCTGGAAAGCTGTTGCTCAGCCTCATCTGCCCATGGCACTGCTCACACAGGGGCACAGAGACTGGGGCTGCTTGCTTGTTTTGCGCCCTCAAACTTAAAACGTAGCTTAGGTGGTCCGTGCCGGGCGCCCCCGGCAGCCCTGCTCCGAAAATGCGAACGTCTGCAGATAGCTCGCAGGCAGAAAGAGCTAGCCTGGAAAGCTGTTGCTCAGCCTCATCTGCCCATGGCACTGCTCGCACAGAGGCACAGAGACTGGGGCTGCTTGCTTGTCTTGCCCCCTCAAACTTCAAACGTAGCTTAGGTGGTCCGTGCCGGGCGCCTCCGGCAGCCTGCTCCGAAAATGCAAACGTCTGCAGATAGCTCGCAGGCAGAAAGAGCTAGCCTGGAAAGCTGTTGCTCAGCCTCATCTGCCCATGGCACTGCTCGCACAGAGGCACAGAGACTGGGGCTGCTTGCTTGTCTTGTCCCCTCAAACTTCAAACGTAGCTTAGGTGGTCCGTGCCAAGCACCTCCGGCAGCCTTGCTTCGAAAATGCGAACGTCTGCAGATAGCTCGCAGGCAGAAAGAGCTAGCCTGGAAAGCTGTTGCTCAGCCTCATCTGCCCATGGCACTGCTCGCACAGAGGCACAGAGACTGGGGCTGCTTGCTTGTCTTGTCCCCTCAAACTTCAAACATATCTTAGGTGGTCCGTGCCAGGCGCCTCCGGCAGCCCTGCTCCGAAAATGCAAACGTCTGCAGATAGCTCGCAGGCAGAAAGAGCTAGCCTGGAAAGCTGTTGCTCAGCCTCATCTGCCCATGGCACTGCTCGCACAGAGGCACAGAGACTGGGGCTGCTTGCTTGTCTTGTCCCCTCAAACTTCAAATGTAGCTTAGGTTGTCCGTGCCGGACTCCTCTGGCAGCCCTGCTACGAAAATGCAAACGTCTGCAGATAGATCGCAGCCAGAAAGAGCTAGCCTGGAAAGCTGTTGCTCAGCCTCATCTGCCCATGGCACTGCTCGCACAGAGGCACAGAGACTGGGGCTGCTTGCTTGTCTTGTCCCCTCAAACTTCAAACGTAGCTTAGGTGGTCCGTGCGATGCGCATCCGGCAGCCCTGCTCCGAAAATGCAAACGTCTGCAGATAGCTCGCAGGCAGAAAGAGCTAGCCTGGAAAGCTGTTGCTCAGCCTCATCTGCCCATGGCACTGCTCGCACAGAGGCACAGAGACTGGGGCTGCTTGCTTGTCTTGTCCCCTCAAACTTCAAATGTAGCTTAGGTGGTCTGTGCCGGGCGCCTCCGGCAGCCCTGCTCCGAAAATGCGAACGTCTGCAGATAGCTCGCAGGCAGAAAGAGCTAGCCTAGAAAGCTGTTGCTCCGCCTCATCTGCCCATGGCACTGCTCGCACAGAGGCACAGAGACTGGGGCTGCTTGCTTGTCTTGTCCCCTCCAACTTCAAACGTAGCTTAGGTGGTCCGTGCCGGGCGCCTCCGGCAGCCTTGCTCCGAAAATGCGAACGTCTGCAGATAGCTCGCAGGCAGAAAGAGCTAGCCTGGAAAGCTGTTGCTCAGCCTCATCTGCCCATGGCACTGCTCGCACAGAGGCACAGAGACTGGGGCTGCTTGCTTGTCTTGTCCCCTCAAACTTCAAACGTAGCTTAGGTGGTCCGTGCCAAGCACCTCCGGCAGCCCTGCTCCGAAAATGCGAACGTCTGCAGATAGCTCGCAGGCAGAAAGAGCTAGCCTGGAAAGCTGTTGCTCAGCCTCATCTGCCCATGGCACTGCTCGCACAGAGGCACAGAGACTGGGGCTGCTTGCTTGTCTTGTCCCCTCAAACTTCAAACATATCTTAGGTGGTCCGTGCCAGGCGCCTCCGGCAGCCCTGCTCCGAAAATGCAAACGTCTGCAGATAGCTCGCAGGCAGAAAGAGCTAGCCTGGAAAGCTGTTGCTCAGCCTCATCTGCCCATGGCACTGCTCGCACAGAGGCACAGAGACTGGGGCTGCTTGCTTGTCTTGTCCCCTCAAACTTCAAATGTAGCTTAGGTTGTCCGTGCCGGACTCCTCTGGCAGCCCTGCTACGAAAATGCAAACGTCTGCAGATAGATCGCAGCCAGAAAGAGCTAGCCTGGAAAGCTGTTGCTCAGCCTCATCTGCCCATGGCACTGCTCGCACAGAGGCACAGAGACTGGGGCTGCTTGCTTGTCTTGTCCCCTCAAACTTCAAACGTAGCTTAGGTGGTCCGTGCGATGCGCATCCGGCAGCCCTGCTCCGAAAATGCAAACGTCTGCAGATAGCTCGCAGGCAGAAAGAGCTAGCCTGGAAAGCTGTTGCTCAGCCTCATCTGCCCATGGCACTGCTCGCACAGAGGCACAGAGACTGGGGCTGCTTGCTTGTCTTGTCCCCTCAAACTTCAAATGTAGCTTAGGTGGTCTGTGCCGGGCGCCTCCGGCAGCCCTGCTCCGAAAATGCGAACGTCTGCAGATAGCTCGCAGGCAGAAAGAGCTAGCCTAGAAAGCTGTTGCTCCGCCTCATCTGCCCATGGCACTGCTCGCACAGAGGCACAGAGACTGGGGCTGCTTGCTTGTCTTGTCCCCTCCAACTTCAAACGTAGCTTAGGTGGTCCGTGCCGGGCGCCTCCGGCAGCCTTGCTCCGAAAATGCGAACGTCTGCAGATAGCTCGCAGGCAGAAAGAGCTAGCCTGGAAAGCTGTTGCTCAGCCTCATCTGCCCATGGCACTGCTCGCACAGAGGCACAGAGACTGGGGCTGCTTGCTTGTCTTGTCCCCTCAAACTTCAAACGTAGCTTAGGTGGTCCGTGCCGGGCGCCTCCGGCAGCACTGCTCCAAAAATGCGAACGTCTGCAGATAGCTCGCAGGCAGAAAGAGCTAGCCTGGAAAGCTGTTGCTCAGCCTTATCTGCCCATGGCACTGCTCGCACAGAGGCACAGAGACTGGGTCTACTTGCTTGTTTTGCCCCCTCAAACTTCAAACGTAGCTTAGGTGGTCCGTGCCGGGCGCCTCCGGCAGCCCTGGTCCGAAAATTCGAACGTCTGCAGATAGCTCGCAGGCAGAAAGAGCTAGCCTGGAAAGCTGTTGCTCAGCCTCATCTGCCCATGGCACTGCTCGCACAGAGGCACAGAGACTGGGGCTGCTTGCTTGTCTTGTCCCCTCAAACTTCAAACATAACTTAGGTGGTCCGTGCGAGGCGCATCCGGCAGCCCTGCTCCGAAAATGCAAACGTCTGCAGATAGCTCGCAGGCAGAAAGAGCTAGCCTGGAAAGCTGTTGCTCAGCCTCATCTGCCCATGGCACTGCTCGCACAGAGGCACAGAGACTGGGGCTGCTTGCTTGTCTTGTCCCCTCAAACTTCAAATGTAGCTTAGGTGGTCTGTGCCGGGCGCCTCCGGCAGCCCTGCTCCGAAAATGCGAACGTCTGCAGATAGCTCGCAGGCAGAAAGAGCTAGCCTAGAAAGCTGTTGCTCCGCCTCATCTGCCCATGGCACTGCTCGCACAGAGGCACAGAGACTGGGGCTGCTTGCTTGTCTTGTCCCCTCCAACTTCAAACGTAGCTTAGGTGGTCCGTGCCGGGCGCCTCCGGCAGCCTTGCTCCGAAAATCCAAACGTCTGCAGATAGCTCGCAGGCAGAAAGAGCTAGCCTGGAAAGCTGTTGCTCAGCCTCATCTGCCCATGGCACTGCTCGCACAGAGGCACAGAGACTGGGGCTGCTTGCTTGTCTTGTCCCCTCAAACTTCAAACGTAGCTTAGGTGGTCCGTGCCGGGCGCCTCCGGCAGCACTGCTCCAAAAATGCGAACGTCTGCAGATAGCTCGCAGGCAGAAAGAGCTAGCCTGGAAAGCTGTTGCTCAGCCTTATCTGCCCATGGCACTGCTCGCACAGAGGCACAGAGACTGGGTCTACTTGCTTGTTTTGCCCCCTCAAACTTCAAACGTAGCTTAGGTGGTCCGTGCCGGGCGCCTCCGGCAGCCTTGCTCCGTAAATCCGAACGTCTGCAGATAGCTCGCAGGCAGAAAGAGCTAGCCTGGAAAGCTGTTGCTCAGCCTCATCTGCCCATGGCACTGCTCGCACAGAGGCACAGAGACTGGGGCTGCTTGCTTGTCTTGTCCCCTCAAACTTCAAACGTAGCTTAGGTGGTCCGTGCCGGGCGCCTCCGGCAGCCCTGCTCCAAAAATGCGAACGTCTGCAGATAGCTCGCAGGCAGAAAGAGCTAGCCTGGAAAGCTGTTGCTCAGCCTCATCTGCCCATGGCACTGCTCGCACAGAGGCACAGAGACTGGGGCTGCTTGCTTGTCTTGTCCCCTCAAACTTCAAACGTAGCTTAGGTGGTCTGTGTCGGGCGCCTCCGGCAGCCCTGCTCCAAAAATGCGAACGTCTGCAGATAGCTCGCAGGCAGAAAGAGCTAGCCTGGAAAGCTGTTGCTCAGCCTCATCTGCCCATGGCACTGCTCGCACAGAGGCACAGAGACTGGGGCTGCTTGCTTGTTTTGCCCCCTCAAACTTCAAACGTAGCTTAGGTGGTCCGTGCCGGGCACCTCCGGCAGCCCTGCTCCGAAAATGCGAACGTCTGCAGATAGCTCGCAGGCAGAAAGAGCTAGCCTGGAAAGCTGTTGCTCAGCCTCATCTGCCCATGGCACTGCTCGCACAGAGGCACAGAGACTGGGGCTGCTTGCTTGTCTTGTCCCCTCAAACTTCAAACGTAGCTTAGGTGGTCCGTGCTGGGCTCCTCCGGCAGCCCTGCTCCGAAAATGCAAACGTCTGCAGATAGCTCGCAGGCAGAAAGAGCTAGCCTGGAAAGCTGTTGCTCAGCCTCATCTGCCCATGGCACTGCTCGCACAGAGGCACAGAGACTGGGGCTGCTTGCTTGTCTTGCCCCCTCAAACTTCAAACGTAGCTTAGGTGGTCTGTGCCGGGCGCTTCCGGCAGCCCTGCTCCAAAAATGCGAACGTCTGCAGATAGCTCGCAGGCAGAAAGAGCTAGCCTGGAAAGCTGTTGCTCCGCCTCATCTGTCCATGGCACTGCTCGCACAGAGGCACAGAGACTGGGGCTGCTTGCTTGTCTTGTCCCATCAAACTTCAAACGTAGCTTAGGTGGTCCGTGCCGGGCGCCTCCGGCAGCCCTGCTCCGAAAATGCGAACGTCTGCAGAAAGCTCGCAGGCAGAAAGAGCTAGCCTGGAAAGCTGTTGCTCAGCCTCATCTGCCCATGGCACTGCTCGCACAGAGGCACAGAGACTGGGGCTGCTTGCTTGTCTTGTCCCCTCAAACTTCAAACGTAACTTACGTGGTCTGTGCGAGGCGCATCCGGCAGCCCTGCTCCGAAAATGCAAACGTCTGCAGATAGCTCGCAGGCAGAAAGAGCTAGCCTGGAAAGCTGTTGCTCAGCCTCATCTGCCCATGGCACTGCTCGCACAGAGGCACAGAGACTGGGGCTGCTTGCTTGTTTTGCCCCCTCAAACTTCAAACATAACTTAGGTGGTCCGTGCCGGGCACCTCCGGCAGCCCTGCTCCGAAAATGCGAACGTCTGCAGATAGCTCGCAGGCAGAAAGAGCTAGCCTGGAAAGCTGTTGCTCAGCCTCATCTGCCCATGGCACTGCTCGCACAGAGGCACAGAGACTGGGGCTGCTTGCTTGTCTTGCCCCCTCAAACTTCAAACGTCGCTTAGGTGGTCTGTGCCGGGCGCTTCCGGCAGCCCTGCTCCAAAAATGCAAACGTCTGCAGATAGCTCGCAGGCAGAAAGAGCTAGCCTGGAAAGCTGTTGCTCAGCCTCATCTGCCCATGGCACTGCTCGCACAGAGGCACAGAGACTGGGGCTGCTTGCTTGTCTTGTCCCCTCAAACTTCAAACGTAGCTTAGGTTGTCTGTGCCGGGCGCCTCCGGCAGCCCTGCTCCAAAAACGCAAACGTCTGCAGATAGCTCGCAGGCAGAAAGAGCTAGCCTGGAAAGCTGTTGCTCAGCCTCATCTGCCCATGGCACTGCTCGCACAGAGGCACAGAGACTGGGGCTGCTTGCTTGTCTTGCCCCCTCAAACTTCAAATGTAGCTTAGGTGGTCCGTGCCGGGCGCCTTTGGCAGCCCTGCTCCGAAAATGCAAACGTCTGCAGATAGCTCGCAGGCAGAAAGAGCGAGCCTGGAAAGCTGTTGCTCAGCCTCATCTGCCCATGGCACTGCTCGCACAGAGGCACAGAGACTGGGGCTGCTTCCTTGTCTTGCCCCCTCAAACTTCAAACGTAACTTAGGTGGTCTGTGCCTGGCGCCTCCGGCAGCCCTGCTCCGAAAATGCAAACGTCTGCAGATAGCTCGCAGGCAGAAAGAGCTAGCCTGGAAAGCTGTTGCTCAGCCTCATCTGCCCATGGCACTGCTCGCACAGAGGCACAGAGACTGGGGCTGCTTGGTTGTTTTGCCCCCTCAAACTTCAAACGTAGCTTAGGTGGTCCGTGCCGGGCGCATCCGGCAGCCCTGCTCCAAAAATGCGAACGTCTGCAGACAGCTCGCAGGCAGAAAGAGCTAGCCTGGAAAGCTGTTGCTCAGCCTCATCTGCCCATGGCACTGCTCGCACAGAGGCACAGAGACTGGGGCTGCTTGCTTGTCTTGTACCCTCAAACTTCAAACGTAGCTTAGGTGGTCTGTGCCGGGCGCCTCCGGCAGCCCTGCTCCAAAAATGCGAACGTCTGCAGATAGCTCGCAGGCAGAAAGAGCTAGCCTGGAAAGCTGTTGCTCAGCCTCATCTGCCCATGGCACTGCTCGCACAGAGGCACAGAGACTGGGGCTGCTTGCTTGTCTTGTCCCCTCAAACTTCAAACGTATCTTAGGTGGTCCGTGCCGGGCGCCTCCGGCAGCCCTGCTCCGAAAATCCAAACGTCTGCAGATAGCTCGCAGGCAGAAAGAGCTAGCCTGGAAAGCTGTTGCTCAGCCTCATCTGCCCATGGCACTGCTCGCACAGAGGCACAGAGACTGGGGCTGCTTGCTTGTCTTGTCCCCTCAAACTTCAAACGTAGCTTAGGTGGTCCGTGCCGGGCGCATCCGGCAGCCCTGCTCCGAAAATGCAAACGTCTGCAGATAGCTCGCAGGCAGAAAGAGCTAGCCTGGAAAGCTGTTGCTCAGCCTCATCTGCCCATGGCACTGCTCGCACAGAGGCACAGAGACTGGGGCTGCTTGCTTGTCTTGTCCCCTCAAACTTCAAACGTAGCTTAGGTGGTCCGTGCCGTGCGCCTCCGGCAGCCCTGCTCCGAAAATGCGAACGTCTGCAGATAGCTCGCGGGCAGAAAGAGCTAGCCTGGAAAGCTGTTGCTCAGCCTCATCTGCCCATGGCACTGCTCGCACAGAGGCACAGAGACTGGGGCTGCTTGCTTGTCTTGTCCCCTCAAACTTCAAACGTAGCTTAGGTGGTCTGTGCCGGGCGCCTCCGGCAGCCCTGCTCCGAAAATGCAAACGTCTGCAGATAGCTCGCAGGCAGAAAGAGCTAGCCTGGAAAGCTGTTGCTCAGCCTCATCTGCCCATGGCACTGCTCGCACAGAGGCACAGAGACTGGGGCTGCTTGCTTGTCTTGTCCCCTCAAACTTCAAATGTAGCTTAGGTGGTCCGTGCCAGGCGCCTCCGGCAGCCCTGCTCCGAAAATGCGAACGTCTGCAGATAGCTCGCAGGCAGAAAGTGCTAGCCTGGAAAGCTGTTGCTCAGCCTCATCTGCCCATGGCACTGCTCGCACAGAGGCACAGAGACTGGGGCTGCTTGCTTGTCTTGCCCCCTCAAACTTCAAACGTAGCTTAGGTGGTCTGTGCCGGGCGCCTCCGGCAGCCCTGCTCCGAAAATCCAAACGTCTGCAGATAGCTCGCAGGCAGAAAGAGCTAGCCTGGAAAGCTGTTGCTCAGCCTCATCTGCCCATGGCACTGCTCGCACAGAGGCACAGAGACTGGGGCTGCTTGCTTGTCTTGTCCCCTCAAACTTCAAACGTAGCTTTGGTGGTCCGTGCCGAGCGCATCCGGCAGCCCTGCTCCGAAAATCCAAACGTCTGCAGATAGCTCGCAGGCAGAAAGAGCTAGCCTGGAAAGCTGTTGCTCAGCCTCATCTGCCCATGGCACTGCTCACACAGAGGCACAGAGACTGGGGCTGCTTGCTTGTTTTGCGCCCTCAAACTTAAAACGTAGCTTAGGTGGTCCGTGCCGGGCGCCCCCGGCAGCCCTGCTCCGAAAATGCGAACGTCTGCAGATAGCTCGCAGGCAGAAAGAGCTAGCCTGGAAAGCTGTTGCTCAGCCTCATCTGCCCATGGCACTGCTCGCACAGAGGCACACAGACTGGGGCTGCTTGCTTGTCTTGCCCCCTCAAACTTCAAACGTAGCTTAGGTGGTCCGTGCCGGGCGCCTCCGGCAGCCTGCTCCGAAAATGCAAACGTCTGCAGATAGCTCGCAGGCAGAAAGAGCTAGCCTGGAAAGCTGTTGCTCAGCCTCATCTGCCCATGGCACTGCTCGCACAGAGGCACAGAGACTGGGGCTGCTTGCTTGTCTTGTCCCCTCAAACTTCAAACGTAGCTTAGGTGGTCCGTGCCAAGCACCTCCGGCAGCCCTGCTCCGAAAATGCGAACGTCTGCAGATAGCTCGCAGGCAGAAAGAGCTAGCCTGGAAAGCTGTTGCTCAGCCTCATCTGCCCATGGCACTGCTCGCACAGAGGCACAGAGACTGGGGCTGCTTGCTTGTCTTGTCCCCTCAAACTTCAAACATATCTTAGGTGGTCCGTGCCGGGCGCCTCCGGCAGCCCTGCTCCGAAAATGCAAACGTCTGCAGATAGCTCGCAGGCAGAAAGAGCTAGCCTGGAAAGCTGTTGCTCAGCCTCATCTGCCCATGGCACTGCTCGCACAGAGGCACAGAGACTGGGGCTGCTTGCTTGTCTTGTCCCCTCAAACTTCAAATGTAGCTTAGGTGGTCTGTGCCGGGCGCCTCCGGCAGCCCTGCTCCGAAAATGCGAACGTCTGCAGATAGCTCGCAGGCAGAAAGAGCTAGCCTAGAAAGCTGTTGCTCCGCCTCATCTGCCCATGGCACTGCTCGCACAGAGGCACAGAGACTGGGGCTGCTTGCTTGTCTTGTCCCCTCCAACTTCAAACGTAGCTTAGGTGGTCCGTGCCGGGCGCCTCCGGCAGCCTTGCTCCGAAAATCCAAACGTCTGCAGATAGCTCGCAGGCAGAAAGAGCTAGCCTGGAAAGCTGTTGCTCAGCCTCATCTGCCCATGGCACTGCTCGCACAGAGGCACAGAGACTGGGGCTGCTTGCTTGTCTTGTCCCCTCAAACTTCAAACGTAGCTTAGGTGGTCCGTGCCGGGCGCCTCCGGCAGCACTGCTCCAAAAATGCGAACGTCTGCAGATAGCTCGCAGGCAGAAAGAGCTAGCCTGGAAAGCTGTTGCTCAGCCTTATCTGCCCATGGCACTGCTCGCACAGAGGCACAGAGACTGGGTCTACTTGCTTGTTTTGCCCCCTCAAACTTCAAACGTAGCTTAGGTGGTCCGTGCCGGGCGCCTCCGGCAGCCCTGGTCCGAAAATGCGAACATATGCAGATAGCTCGCAGGCAGAAAGAGCTAGCCTGGAAAGCTGTTGCTCAGCCTCATCTGCCCATGGCACTGCTCGCACAGAGGCACAGAGACTGAGGCTGCTTGCTTGTCTTGCCCCCTCAAACTTCAAACGTAGCTTAGGTGGTCCGTGCCGGGCGCCTCCGGCAGCCCTGCTCTGAAAATGCAAACGTCTGCAGATAGCTCGCAGGCAGAAAGAGCTAGCCTGGAAAGCTGTTGCTCAGCCTCATCTGCCCATGGCACTGCTCGCACAGAGGCACAGAGACTGGGGCTGCTTGCTTGTCTTGTCCCCTCAAACTTCAAACGTAGCTTAGGTGGTCTGTGCCGGGCGCCTCCGGCAGCCCTGCTCCAAAAATGCTACGTCTGCTGATAGCTCGCAGGCAGAAAGAGCTAGCCTGCAAAGCTGTTGTTCAGCCTCATCTGCCCATGGCACTGCTCGCACAGAGGCACAGAGACTGGGGCTGCTTGCTTGTCTTGTCCCCTCAAACTTCAAACGTAGCTTAGGTTGTCCGTGCCGGACTACTCTGGCAGCCCTGCTCCGAAAATGCAAACGTCTGCAGATAGCTCGCAGGCAGAAAGAGCTAGCCTGGAAAGCTGTTGCTCAGCCTCATCTGCCCATGGCACTGCTCGCACAGAGGCACAGAGACTGGGGCTGCTTGCTTGTCTTGTCCCCTCAAACTTCAAATGTATCTTAGGTGGTCCGTGCCGGGCGCATCCGGCAGCCCTGCTCCGAAAATGCGAACGTCTGCAGATAGCTCGCAGGCAGAAAGTGCTAGCCTGGAAAGCTGTTGCTCCGCCTCATCTGCCCATGGCACTGCTCGCACAGAGGCACAGAGACTGGGGCTGCTTGCTTGTCTTGTCCCCTCAAACTTCAAACGTAGCTTAGGTGGTCTGTGCCGGGCGCATCCGGCAGCCCTGCTCCAAAAATGCAAACGTCTGCAGATAGCTCGCAGGCAGAAAGAGCTAGCCTGGAAAGCTGTTGCTCAGCCTCATCTGCCCATGGCACTGCTCGCACAGAGGCACAGAGACTGGGGCTGCTTGCTTGTCTTGTCCCTTCAAACTTCAAACGTAGCTTAGGTGGTCCGTGCCGGGCGCCTCCGGCAGCCTTGCTCCGAAAATCCAAACGTCTGCAGATAGCTCGCAGGCAGAAAGAGCTAGCCTGGAAAGCTGTTGCTCAGCCTCATCTGCCCATGGCACTGCTCGCACAGAGGCACAGAGACTGGGGCTGCTTGCTTGTCTTGTCCCCTCAAACTTCAAACGTAGCTTAGGTGGTCCGTGCCGGGCGCCTCCGGCAGCCCTGCTCCAAAAATGCGAACGTCTGCAGATAGCTCGCAGGCAGAAAGAGCTAGCCTGGAAAGCTGTTGCTCAGCCTCATCTGCCCATGGCACTGCTCGCACAGAGGCACAGAGACTGGGGCTGCTTGCTTGTCTTGTCCCCTCAAACTTCAAACGTAGCTTAGGTGGTCTGTGTCGGGCGCCTCCGGCAGCCCTGCTCCAAAAATGCAAACGTCTGCAGATAGCTCGCAGGCAGAAAGAGCTAGCCTGGAAAGCTGTTGCTCAGCCTCATCTGCCCATGGCACTGCTCGCACAGAGGCACAGAGACTGGGGCTGCTTGCTTGTTTTGCCCCCTCAAACTTCAAACGTAGCTTAGGTGGTCCGTGCCGGGCACCTCCGGCAGCCCTGCTCCGAAAATGCGAACGTCTGCAGATAGCTCGCAGGCAGAAAGAGCTAGCCTGGAAAGCTGTTGCTCAGCCTCATCTGCCCATGGCACTGCTCGCACAGAGGCACAGAGACTTGGGCTGCTTGCTTGTCTTGTCCCCTCAAACTTCAAACGTAGCTTAGGTGGTCCGTGCTGGGCTCCTCCGGCAGCCCTGCTCCGAAAATGCAAACGTCTGCAGATAGCTCGCAGGCAGAAAGAGCTAGCCTGGAAAGCTGTTGCTCAGCCTCATCTGCCCATGGCACTGCTCGCACAGAGGCACAGAGACTGGGGCTGCTTGCTTGTCTTGCCCCCTCAAACTTCAAACGTAGCTTAGGTGGTCTGTGCCGGGCGCTTCCGGCAGCCCTGCTCCAAAAATGCGAACGTCTGCAGATAGCTCGCAGGCAGAAAGAGCTAGCCTGGAAAGCTGTTGCTCAGCCTCATCTGTCCATGGCACTGCTCGCACAGAGGCACAGAGACTGGGGCTGCTTGCTTGTCTTGTCCCATCAAACTTCAAACGTAGCTTAGGTGGTCCGTGCCGGGCGCCTCCGGCAGCCCTGCTCCGAAAATGCGAACGTCTGCAGAAAGCTCGCAGGCAGAAAGAGCTAGCCTGGAAAGCTGTTGCTCAGCCTCATCTGCCCATGGCACTGCTCGCACAGAGGCACAGAGACTGGGGCTGCTTGCTTGTCTTGTCCCCTCAAACTTCAAACGTAACTTAGGTGGTCTGTGCGAGGCGCATCCGGCAGCCCTGCTCCGAAAATGCAAACGTCTGCAGATAGCTCGCAGGCAGAAAGAGCTAGCCTGGAAAGCTGTTGCTCAGCCTCATCTGCCCATGGCACTGCTCGCACAGAGGCACAGAGACTGGGGCTGCTTGCTTGTTTTGCCCCCTCAAACTTCAAACATAGCTTAGGTGGTCCGTGCCGGGCACCTCCGGCAGCCCTGCTCCGAAAATGCGAACGTCTGCAGATAGCTCGCAGGCAGAAAGAGCTAGCCTGGAAAGCTGTTGCTCAGCCTCATCTGCCCATGGCACTGCTCGCACAGAGGCACAGAGACTGGGGCTGCTTGCTTGTCTTGCCCCCTCAAACTTCAAACGTCGCTTAGGTGGTCTGTGCCGGGCGCTTCCGGCAGCCCTGCTCCAAAAATGCAAACGTCTGCAGATAGCTCGCAGGCAGAAAGAGCTAGCCTGGAAAGCTGTTGCTCAGCCTCATCTGCCCATGGCACTGCTCGCACAGAGGCACAGAGACTGGGGCTGCTTGCTTGTCTTGTCCCCTCAAACTTCAAACGTAGCTTAGGTTGTCTGTGCCGGGCGCCTCCGGCAGCCCTGCTCCAAAAACGCAAACGTCTGCAGATAGCTCGCAGGCAGAAAGAGCTAGCCTGGAAAGCTGTTGCTCAGCCTCATCTGCCCATGGCACTGCTCGCACAGAGGCACAGAGACTGGGGCTGCTTGCTTGTCTTGCCCCCTCAAACTTCAAATGTAGCTTAGGTGGTCCGTGCCGGGCGCCTTTGGCAGCCCTGCTCCGAAAATGCAAACGTCTGCAGATAGCTCGCAGGCAGAAAGAGCGAGCCTGGAAAGCTGTTGCTCAGCCTCATCTGCCCATGGCACTGCTCGCACAGAGGCACAGAGACTGGGGCTGCTTGCTTGTCTTGTCCCCTCAAACTTCAAACGTAACTTAGGTGGTCTGTGCCTGGCGCCTCCGGCAGCCCTGCTCCGAAAATGCAAACGTCTGCAGATAGCTCGCAGGCAGAAAGAGCTAGCCTGGAAAGCTGTTGCTCAGCCTCATCTGCCCATGGCACTGCTCGCACAGAGGCACAGAGACTGGGGCTGCTTGGTTGTTTTGCCCCCTCAAACTTCAAACGTAGCTTAGGTGGTCCGTGCCGGGCGCATCCGGCAGCCCTGCTCCAAAAATGCGAACGTCTGCAGACAGCTCGCAGGCAGAAAGAGCTAGCCTGGAAAGCTGTTGCTCAGCCTCATCTGCCCATGGCACTGCTCGCACAGAGGCACAGAGACTGGGGCTGCTTGCTTGTCTTGTACCCTCAAACTTCAAACGTAGCTTAGGTGGTCTGTGCCGGGCGCCTCCGGCAGCCCTGCTCCAAAAATGCGAACGTCTGCAGATAGCTCGCAGGCAGAAAGAGCTAGCCTGGAAAGCTGTTGCTCAGCCTCATCTGCCCATGGCACTGCTCGCACAGAGGCACAGAGACTGGGGCTGCTTGCTTGTCTTGTCCCCTCAAACTTCAAACGTATCTTAGGTGGTCCGTGCCGGGCGCCTCCGGCAGCCCTGCTCCGAAAATGCAAACGTCTGCAGATAGCTCGCAGGCAGAAAGAGCTAGCCTGGAAAGCTGTTGCTCAGCCTCATCTGCCCATGGCACTGCTCGCACAGAGGCACAGAGACTGGGGCTGCTTGCTTGTCTTGTCCCCTCAAACTTCAAACGTAGCTTAGGTGGTCCGTGCCGGGCGCATCCGGCAGCCCTGCTCCGAAAATGCAAACGTCTGCAGATAGCTCGCAGGCAGAAAGAGCTAGCCTGGAAAGCTGTTGCTCAGCCTCATCTGCCCATGGCACTGCTCGCACAGAGGCACAGAGACTAGGGCTGCTTGCTTGTCTTGCCCCCTCAAACTTCAGATGTAGCTTAGGTGGTCTGTGCCAGGCGCCTCCGGCAGCCCTGCTCCGAAAATGCGAACGTCTGCAGATAGCTCGCAGGCAGAAAGAGCTAGCCTGGAAAGCTGTTGCTCAGCCTCATCTGCCCATGGCACTGCTCGCACAGAGGCACAGAGACTGGGGCTGCTTGCTTGTCTTGCCCCCTCAAACTTCAAATGTAGCTTAGGTGGTCTGTGCCGGGCGCTTCCGGCAGCCCTGCTCCAAAAATGCAAACGTCTGCAGATAGCTCGCAGGCAGAAAGAGCTAGCCTGGAAAGCTGTTGCTCAGCCTCATCTGCCCATGGCACTGCTCGCACAGAGGCACAGAGACTGGGGCTGCTTGCTTGTCTTGTCCCCTCAAACTTCAAACGTAGCTTAGGTGGTCTGTGCCGGGCTCCTCCGGCAGCCCTGCTCCAAAAATGCAAACGTCTGCAGATAGCTCGCAGGCAGAAAGAGCTAGCCTGGAAAGCTGTTGCTCAGCCTCATCTGCCCATGGCACTGCTCGCACAGAGGCACAGAGACTGGGGCTGCTTGCTTGTCTTGTCCCCTCAAACTTCAAACGTAGCTTAGGTGGTCTGTGCCGGGAGCTTCCACAACCCTGCTCCAAAAATGCAAATGTCTGCAGATAGCTCGCAGGCAGAAAGAGCTAGCCTGGAAAGCTGTTGCTCAGCCTCATCTGCCCATGGCACTGCTCGCACAGAGGCACAGAGACTGGGGCTGCTTGCTTGTCTTGCCCCCTCAAACTTCAAATGTAGCTTAGGTGGTCCGTGCCGGGCGCCTTTGGCAGCCCTGCTCCGAAAATGCAAACGTCTGCAGATAGCTCGCAGGCAGAAAGAGCGAGCCTGGAAAGCTGTTGCTCAGCCTCATCTGCCCATGGCACTGCTCGCACAGAGGCACAGAGACTGGGGCTGCTTGCTTGTCTTGCCCCCTCAAACTTCAAACGTAGCTTAGGTGGTCTGTGCCGGGCGCCTCCGTCAGCCCTGCTCCGAAAATGCAAACGTCTGCAGATAGCTCGCAGGCAGAAAGAGCTAACCTGGAAAGCTGTTGCTCAGCCTCATCTGCCCATGGTACTGCTCGCACAGAGGCACAGAGACTGGGGCTGCTTGCTTGTTTTGCCACCTCAAACTTCAAACGTAGCTTAGGTGGTCCGTGCCGGGCGCATCCGGCAGCCCTGCTCCAAAAATGCGAACGTCTGCAGACAGCTCGCAGGCAGAAAGAGCTAGCCTGGAAAGCTGTTGCTCAGCCTCATCTGCCCATGGCACTGCTCGCACAGAGGCACAGAGACTGGGGCTGCTTGCTTGTCTTGTCCCCTCAAACTTCAAACGTAGCTTAGGTGGTCCGTGCCGGGCGCCTCCGGCAGCCCTGCTCTGAAAATGCAAACGTCTGCAGATAGCTCGCAGGCAGAAAGAGCTAGCCTGGAAAGCTGTTGCTCAGCCTCATCTGCCCATGGCACTGCTCGCACAGAGGCACAGAGACTGGGGCTGCTTGCTTGTCTTGTCCCCTCAAACTTCAAACGTAGCTTAGGTGGTCCGTGCCGGGCGCATCCGGCAGCCCTGCTCCGAAAATGCAAACGTCTGCAGATAGCTCGCAGGCAGAAAGAGCTAGCCTGGAAAGCTGTTGCTCAGCCTCATCTGCCCATGGCACTGCTCGCACAGAGGCACAGAGACTGGGGCTGCTTGCTTGTCTTGTCCCCTCAAACTTCAAATGTAGCTTAGGTGGTCCGTGCCGGGCGCATCCAGTAGCCCTGCTCCGAAAATGCGAACGTCTGCAGATAGCTCGCAGGCAGAAAGAGCTAGCCTGGAAAGCTGTTGCTCAGCCTCATCTGCCCATGGCACTGCTCGCACAGAGGCACAGAGACTGGGGCTGCTTGCTTGTCTTGTCCCCTCAAACTTCAAATGTATCTTAGGTGGTCCGTGCCGGGCGCCTCCGGCAGCCCTGCTCCGAAAATGCAAACGTCTGCAGATAGCTCGCAGGCAGAAAGAGCTAGCCTGGAAAGCTGTTGCTCAGCCTCATCTGCCCATGGCACTGCTCGCACAGAGGCACAGAGACTGGGGCTGCTTGCTTGTCTTGTCCCCTCAAACTTCAAACGTAGCTTAGGTGGTCCGTGCCGGGCGCCTCCGGCAGCCCTGCTCCGAAAATGCAAACGTCTGCAGATAGCTCGCAGGCAGAAAGAGCTAGCCTGGAAAGCTGTTGCTCAGCCTCATCTGCCCATGGCACTGCTCGCACAGAGGCACAGAGACTGGGGCTGCTTGCTTGTCTTGTCCCCTCAAACTTCAAACGTAGCTTAGGTGGTCCGTGCCGGGCGCATCCGGCAGCCCTGCTCCGAAAATGCAAACGTCTGCAGATAGCTCGCAGGCAGAAAGAGCTAGCCTGGAAAGCTGTTGCTCAGCCTCATCTGCCCATGGCACTGCTCGCACAGAGGCACAGAGACTAGGGCTGCTTGCTTGTCTTGTCCCCTCAAACTTCAAATGTAGCTTAGGTGGTCCGTGCCGGGCGCATCCAGTAGCCCTGCTCCGAAAATGCGAACGTCTGCAGATAGCTCGCAGGCAGAAAGAGCTAGCCTGGAAAGCTGTTGCTCAGCCTCATCTGCCCATGGCACTGCTCGCACAGAGGCACAGAGACTGGGGCTGCTTGCTTGTCTTGTCCCCTCAAACTTCAAACGTATCTTAGGTGGTCTGTGCCGGGCGCCTCCGTCAGCCCTGCTCCGAAAATGCGAACGTCTGCAGATAGCTCGCAGGCAGAAAGAGCTAGCCTGGAAAGCTGTTGCTCAGCCTCATCTGCCCATGGCACTGCTCGCACAGAGGCACAGAGACTGGGGCTGCTTGCTTGTCTTGTCCCCTCAAACTTCAAACGTAGCTTAGGTGGTCTGTGCCGGGCGCGTCCCACAGCACTGCTCTGAAACTGCGAACGTCTGCAGATAGCTCGCAGGCAGAAAGAGCTAGCCTGGAAAGCTGTTGCTCAGCCTCATCTGCCCATGGCACTGCTCGCACAGAGGCACAGAGACTGGGGCTGCTTGCTTGTCTTGCCCCCTCAAACTTCAAACGTAGCTTAGGTGGTCCGTGCCGGGCGCCTCCGGCAGCCCTGCTCCGAAAATGCAAACGTCTGCAGATAGCTCGCAGGCAGAAAGAGCTAGCCTGGAAAGCTGTTGCTCAGCCTCATCTGCCCATGGCACTGCTCGCACAGAGGCACAGAGACTGGGGCTGCTTGCTTGTCTTGTCCCCTCAAACTTCAAACGTAGCTTAGGTGGTCTGTGCCGGGCGCTTCCGGCAGCCCTGCTCCAAAAATGCAAACGTCTGCAGATAGCTCGCAGGCAGAAAGAGCTAGCCTGGAAAGCTGTTGCTCAGCCTCATCTGCCCATGGCACTGCTCGCACAGAGGCACAGAGACTGGGGCTGCTTGCTTGTCTTGTCCCCTCAAACTTCAAACGTAGCTTAGGTGGTCTGTGCCGGGCGCATCCGGCAGCCCTGCTCTGAAAATGCAAACGTCTGCAGATAGCTCGCAGGCAGAAAGAGCTAGCCTGGAAAGCTGTTGCTCAGCCTCATCTGCCCATGGCACTGCTCGCACAGAGGCACAGAGACTGGGGCTGCTTGCTTGTCTTGCCCCCTCAAACTTCAAACGTAGCTTAGGTGGTCCGTGCCGGGCGCCTCTGGCAGCCCTGCTCCGAAAATGCGAACGTCTGCAGATAGCTCGCAGGCAGAAAGAGCTAGCCTGGAAAGCTGTTGCTCAGCCTCATCTGCCCATGGCACTGCTCGCACAGAGGCACAGAGACTGGGGCTGCTTGCTTGTCTTGTCCCCTCAAACTTCAAACGTAGCTTAGGTGGTCTGTGCCGGGCGCTTCCGGCAGCCCTGCTCCAAAAATGCAAACGTCTGCAGATAGCTCGCAGGCAGAAAGAGCTAGCCTGGAAAGCTGTTGCTCAGCCTCATCTGCCCATGGCACTGCTCGCACAGAGGCACAGAGACTGGGGCTGCTTGCTTGTCTTGTCCCCTCAAACTTCAAACGTAGCTTAGGTTGTCTGTGCCGGGCGCCTTTGGCAGCCCTGCTCCGAAAATGCAAACGTCTGCAGATAGCTCGCAGGCAGAAAGAGCTAGCCTGGAAAGCTGTTGCTCAGCCTCATCTGCCCATGGCACTGCTCGCACAGAGGCACAGAGACTGGGGCTGCTTGCTTGTCTTGCCCCCTCAAACTTCAAACGTAGCTTAGGTGGTCTGTGCCGGGCGCCTCCGGCAGCCCTGCTCCGAAAATGCAAACGTCTGCAGATAGCTCGCAGGCAGAAAGAGCTAGCCTGGAAAGCTGTTGCTCAGCCTCATCTGCCCATGGCACTGCTCGCACAGAGGCACAGAGACTGGGGCTGCTTGCTTGTTTTGCCCCCTCAAACTTCAAACGTAGCTTAGGTGGTCTGTGCCGGGCGCGTCCCGCAGCACTGCTCTGAAAATGCGAACGTCTGCAGATAGCTCGCAGGCAGAAAGAGCTAGCCTGGAAAGCTGTTGCCTAGCCTCATCTGCCCATGGCACTGCTCGCACAGAGGCACAGAGACTGGGGCTGCTTGCTTGTCTTGTCCCCTCAAACTTCAAACGTAGCTTAGGTGGTCTGTGCCGGGCGCATCCGGCAGCCCTGCTCTGAAAATGCAAACGTTTGCAGATAGCTCGCAGGCAGAAAGAGCTAGCCTGCAAAGCTGTTGCTCAGCCTCATCTGCCCATGGCACTGCTCGCACAGAGGCACAGAGACTGGGGCTGCTTGCTTGTCTTGTCCCCTCAAACTTCAAACGTAGCTTAGGTGGTCTGTGCCGGGCGCTTCCGGCAGCCCTGCTCCAAAAATGCAAACGTCTGCAGATAGCTCGCAGGCAGAAAGAGCTAGCCTGGAAAGCTGTTGCTCCGCCTCATCTGCCCATGGCACTGCTCGCACAGAGGCACAGAGACTGGGGCTGCTTGCTTGTCTTGTCCCCTCAAACTTCAAACGTAGCTTAGGTGGTCTGTGCCGGGCGCATCCGGCAGCCCTGCTCTGAAAATGCAAACGTCTGCAGATAGCTCGCAGGCAGAAAGAGCTAGCCTGGAAAGCTGTTGCTCAGCCTCATCTGCCCATGGCACTGCTCGCACAGAGGCACCGAGACTGGGGCTGCTTGCTTGTTTTGCCCCCTCAAACTTCAAACGTAGCTTAGGTGGTCCGTGCCGGGCGCCTCCGGCAGCCCTGCTCCGAAAATGCAAACGTCTGCAGATAGCTCGCAGGCAGAAAGAGCTAGCCTGGAAAGCTGTTGCTCAGCCTCATCTGCCCATGGCACTGCTCGCACAGAGGCACAGAGACTGGGGCTGCTTGCTTGTCTTGTCCCCTCAAACTTCAAAAGTAGCTTAGGTGGTCTGTGCCGGGCGCTTCCGGCAGCCCTGCTCCAAAAATGCAAACGTCTGCAGATAGCTCGCAGGCAGAAAGAGCTAGCCTGGAAAGCTGTTGCTCAGCCTCATCTGCCCATGGCACTGCTCGCACAGAGGCACAGAGACTGGGGCTGCTTGCTTGTCTTGTCCCCTCAAACTTCAAACGTAGCTTAGGTTGTCTGTGCCGGGCGCCTCCGGCAGCCCTGCTCCAAAAATGCAAACGTCTGCAGATAGCTCGCAGGCAGAAAGAGCTAGCCTGGAAAGCTGTTTCTCAGCCTCATCTGCCCATGGCACTGCTCGCACAGAGGCACAGAGACTGGGGCTGCTTGCTTGTCTTGCCCCCTCAAACTTCAAATGTAGCTTAGGTGGTCCGTGCCGGGCGCCTTTGGCAGCCCTACTCCGAAAATGCAAACGTCTGCAGATAGCTCGCAGGCAGAAAGAGCTAGCCTGGAAAGCTGTTGCTCAGCCTCATCTGCCCATGGCACTGCTCGCACAGAGGCACAGAGACTGGGGCTGCTTGCTTGTCTTGCCCCCTCAAACTTCAAACGTAGCTTAGGTGGTCTGTGCCGGGCGCCTCCGGCAGCCCTGCTCCGAAAATGCAAACGTCTGCAGATAGCTCGCAGGCAGAAAGAGCTAGCCTGGAAAGCTGTTGCTCAGCCTCATCTGCCCATGGCACTGCTCGCACAGAGGCACAGAGACTGGGGCTGCTTGCTTGTCTTGTCCCCTCAAACTTCAAACGTAGCTTAGGTGGTCTGTGCCGGGCGCTTCCGGCAGCCCTGCTCCAAAAATGCAAACGTCTGCAGATAGCTCGCAGGCAGAAAGAGCTAGCCTGGAAAGCTGTTGCTCAGCCTCATCTGCCCATGGCACTGCTCGCACAGAGGCACAGAGACTGGGGCTGCTTGCTTGTCTTGTCCCCTCAAACTTCAAACGTAGCTTAGGTGGTCTGTGCCGGGCGCATCCGGCAGCCCTGCTCTGAAAATGCAAACGTCTGCAGATAGCTCGCAGGCAGAAAGAGCTAGCCTGGAAAGCTGTTGCTCAGCCTCATCTGCCCATGGCACTGCTCGCACAGAGGCACAGAGACTGGGGCTGCTTGCTTGTCTTGCCCCCTCAAACTTCAAACGTAGCTTAGGTGGTCCGTGCCGGGCGCCTCTGGCAGCCCTGCTCCGAAAATGCGAACGTCTGCAGATAGCTCGCAGGCAGAAAGAGCTAGCCTGGAAAGCTGTTGCTCAGCCTCATCTGCCCATGGCACTGCTCGCACAGAGGCACAGAGACTGGGGCTGCTTGCTTGTCTTGTCCCCTCAAACTTCAAACGTAGCTTAGGTGGTCTGTGCCGGGCGCTTCCGGCAGCCCTGCTACAAAAATGCAAACGTCTGCAGATAGCTCGCAGGCAGAAAGAGCTAGCCTGGAAAGCTGTTGCTCAGCCTCATCTGCCCATGGCACTGCTCGCACAGAGGCACAGAGACTGGGGCTGCTTGCTTGTCTTGTCCCCTCAAACTTCAAACGTAGCTTAGGTTGTCTGTGCCGGGCGCCTTTGGCAGCCCTGCTCCGAAAATGCAAACGTCTGCAGATAGCTCGCAGGCAGAAAGAGCGAGCCTGGAAAGCTGTTGCTCAGCCTCATCTGCCCATGGCACTGCTCGCACAGAGGCACAGAGACTGGGGCTGCTTGCTTGTCTTGCCCCCTCAAACTTCAAACGTAACTTAGGTGGTCTGTGCCGGGCGCCTCCGGCAGCCCTGCTCCGAAAATGCAAACGTCTGCAGATAGCTCGCAGGCAGAAAGAGCTAGCCTGGAAAGCTGTTGCTCAGCCTCATCTGCCCATGGCACTGCTCGCACAGAGGCACAGAGACTGGGGCTGCTTGCTTGTTTTGCCCCCTCAAACTTCAAACGTAGCTTAGGTGGTCTGTGCCGGGCGCGTCCCGCAGCACTGCTCTGAAAATGCGAACGTCTGCAGATAGCTCGCAGGCAGAAAGAGCTAGCCTGGAAAGCTGTTGCCTAGCCTCATCTGCCCATGGCACTGCTCGCACAGAGGCACAGAGACTGGGGCTGCTTGCTTGTCTTGTCCCCTCAAACTTCAAACGTAGCTTAGGTGGTCTGTGCCGGGCGCATCCGGCAGCCCTGCTCTGAAAATGCAAACGTTTGCAGATAGCTCGCAGGCAGAAAGAGCTAGCCTGCAAAGCTGTTGCTCAGCCTCATCTGCCCATGGCACTGCTCGCACAGAGGCACAGAGACTGGGGCTGCTTGCTTGTCTTGTCCCCTCAAACTTCAAACGTAGCTTAGGTGGTCTGTGCCGGGCGCTTCCGGCAGCCCTGCTCCAAAAATGCAAACGTCTGCAGATAGCTCGCAGGCAGAAAGAGCTAGCCTGGAAAGCTGTTGCTCCGCCTCATCTGCCCATGGCACTGCTCGCACAGAGGCACAGAGACTGGGGCTGCTTGCTTGTCTTGTCCCCTCAAACTTCAAACGTAGCTTAGGTGGTCTGTGCCGGGCGCATCCGGCAGCCCTGCTCTGAAAATGCAAACGTCTGCAGATAGCTCGCAGGCAGAAAGAGCTAGCCTGGAAAGCTGTTGCTCAGCCTCATCTGCCCATGGCACTGCTCACACAGAGGCACCGAGACTGGGGCTGCTTGCTTGTTTTGCCCCCTCAAACTTCAAACGTAGCTTAGGTGGTCCGTGCCGGGCGCCTCCGGCAGCCCTGCTCCGAAAATGCAAACGTCTGCAGATAGCTCGCAGGCAGAAAGAGCTAGCCTGGAAAGCTGTTGCTCAGCCTCATCTGCCCATGGCACTGCTCGCACAGAGGCACAGAGACTGGGGCTGCTTGCTTGTCTTGTCCCCTCAAACTTCAAAAGTAGCTTAGGTGGTCTGTGCCGGGCGCTTCCGGCAGCCCTGCTCCAAAAATGCAAACGTCTGCAGATAGCTCGCAGGCAGAAAGAGCTAGCCTGGAAAGCTGTTGCTCAGCCTCATCTGCCCATGGCACTGCTCGCACAGAGGCACAGAGACTGGGGCTGCTTGCTTGTCTTGTCCCCTCAAACTTCAAACGTAGCTTAGGTTTTCTGTGCCGGGCGCCTCCGGCAGCCCTGCTCCAAAAATGCAAACGTCTGCAGATAGCTCGCAGGCAGAAAGAGCTAGCCTGGAAAGCTGTTGCTCAGCCTCATCTGCCCATGGCACTGCTCGCACAGAGGCACAGAGACTGGGGCTGCTTGCTTGTCTTGCCCCCTCAAACTTCAAATGTAGCTTAGGTGGTCCGTGCCGGGCGCCTTTGGCAGCCCTACTCCGAAAATGCAAACGTCTGCAGATAGCTCGCAGGCAGAAAGAGCTAGCCTGGAAAGCTGTTGCTCAGCCTCATCTGCCCATGGCACTGCTCGCACAGAGGCACAGAGACTGGGGCTGCTTGCTTGTCTTGCCCCCTCAAACTTCAAACGTAGCTTAGGTGGTCTGTGCCGGGCGCCTCCGGCAGCCCTGCTCCGAAAATGCAAACGTCTGCAGATAGCTCGCAGGCAGAAAGAGCTAGCCTGGAAAGCTGTTGCTCAGCCTCATCTGCCCATGGTACTGCTCGCACAGAGGCACAGAGACTGGGGCTGCTTGCTTGTTTTGCCCCCTCAAACTTCAAACGTAGCTTAGGTGGTCCGTGCCGGGCGCATCCGGCAGCCCTGCTCCAAAAATGCGAACGTCTGCAGACAGCTCGCAGGCAGAAAGAGCTAGCCTGGAAAGCTGTTGCTCAGCCTCATCTGCCCATGGCACTGCTCGCACAGAGGCACAGAGACTGGGGCTGCTTGCTTGTCTTGTCCCCTCAAACTTCAAACGTAGCTTAGGTGGTCCGTGCCGGGCGCATCCGGCATCCCTGCTCTGAAAACGCAATCGTCTGCAGATAGCTCGCAGGCAGAAAGAGCTAGCCTGGAAAGCTGTTGCTCAGCCTCATCTGCCCATGGCACTGCTCGCACAGAGGCACAGAGACTGGGGCTGCTTGCTTGTCTTGTCCCCTCAAACTTCAAACGTAGCTTAGGTGGTCTGTGCCGGGCGCATCCGGCAGCCCTGCTCTGAAAATGCAAACGTCTGCAGATAGCTCGCAGGCAGAAAGAGCTAGCCTGGAAAGCTGTTGCTCAGCCTCATCTGCCCATGGCACTGCTCGCACAGAGGCACAGAGACTGGGGCTGCTTGCTTGTCTTGCCCCCTCAAACTTCAAACGTAGCTTAGGTGGTCCGTGCCGGGCGCCTCCGGCAGCCCTGCTCCGAAAATGCGAACGTCTGCAGATAGCTCGCAGGCAGAAAGAGCTAGCCTGGAAAGCTGTTGCTCAGCCTCATCTGCCCATGGCACTGCTCGCACAGAGGCACAGAGACTGGGGCTGCTTGCTTGTCTTGCCCCCTCAAACTTCAAACGTAGCTTAGGTGGTCTGTGCCGGGCGCTTCCGGCAGCCCTGCTCCAAAAATGCAAACGTCTGCAGATAGCTCGCAGGCAGAAAGAGCTAGCCTGGAAAGCTGTTGCTCAGCCTCATCTGCCCATGGCACTGCTCGCACAGAGGCACAGAGACTGGGGCTGCTTGCTTGTCTTGTCCCCTCAAACTTCAAACGTAGCTTAGGTTGTCTGTGCCGGGCGCCTTTGGCAGCCCTGCTCCGAAAATGCAAACGTCTGCAGATAGCTCGCAGGCAGAAAGAGCGAGCCTGGAAAGCTGTTGCTCAGCCTCATCTGCCCATGGCACTGCTCGCACAGAGGCACAGAGACTGGGGCTGCTTGCTTGTCTTGCCCCCTCAAACTTCAAACGTAGCTTAGGTGGTCTGTGCCGGGCGCCTCCGGCAGCCCTGCTCCGAAAATGCAAACGTCTGCAGATAGCTCGCAGGCAGAAAGAGCTAGCCTGGAAAGCTGTTGCTCAGCCTCATCTGCCCATGGCACTGCTCGCACAGAGGCACAGAGACTGGGGCTGCTTGCTTGTTTTGCCCCCTCAAACTTCAAACGTAGCTTAGGTGGTCTGTGCCGGGCGCGTCCCGCAGCACTGCTCTGAAAATGCGAACGTCTGCAGATAGCTCGCAGGCAGAAAGAGCTAGCCTGGAAAGCTGTTGCCTAGCCTCATCTGCCCATGGCACTGCTCGCACAGAGGCACAGAGACTGGGGCTGCTTGCTTGTCTTGTCCCCTCAAACTTCAAACGTAGCTTAGGTGGTCTGTGCCGGGCGCTTCCGGCAGCCCTGCTCCAAAAATGCAAACGTCTGCAGATAGCTCGCAGGCAGAAAGAGCTAGCCTGGAAAGCTGTTGCTCAGCCTCATCTGCCCATGGCACTGCTCGCACAGAGGCACAGAGACTGGGGCTGCTTGCTTGTCTTGTCCCCTCAAACTTCAAACGTAGCTTAGGTGGTCTGTGCCGGGCGCATCCGGCAGCCCTGCTCTGAAAATGCAAACGTCTGCAGATAGCTCGCAGGCAGAAAGAGCTAGCCTGGAAAGCTGTTGCTCAGCCTCATCTGCCCATGGCACTGCTCGCACAGAGGCACAGAGACTGGGGCTGCTTGCTTGTCTTGCCCCCTCAAACTTCAAACGTAGCTTAGGTGGTCCGTGCCGGGCGCCTCTGGCAGCCCTGCTCCGAAAATGCGAACGTCTGCAGATAGCTCGCAGGCAGAAAGAGCTAGCCTGGAAAGCTGTTGCTCAGCCTCATCTGCCCATGGCACTGCTCGCACAGAGGCACAGAGACTGGGGCTGCTTGCTTGTCTTGTCCCCTCAAACTTCAAACGTAGCTTAGGTGGTCTGTGCCGGGCGCTTCCGGCAGCCCTGCTACAAAAATGCAAACGTCTGCAGATAGCTCGCAGGCAGAAAGAGCTAGCCTGGAAAGCTGTTGCTCAGCCTCATCTGCCCATGGCACTGCTCGCACAGAGGCACAGAGACTGGGGCTGCTTGCTTGTCTTGTCCCCTCAAACTTCAAACGTAGCTTAGGTTGTCTGTGCCGGGCGCCTTTGGCAGCCCTGCTCCGAAAATGCAAACGTCTGCAGATAGCTCGCAGGCAGAAAGAGCGAGCCTGGAAAGCTGTTGCTCAGCCTCATCTGCCCATGGCACTGCTCGCACAGAGGCACAGAGACTGGGGCTGCTTGCTTGTCTTGCCCCCTCAAACTTCAAACGTAGCTTAGGTGGTCTGTGCCGGGCGCCTCCGGCAGCCCTGCTCCGAAAATGCAAACGTCTGCAGATAGCTCGCAGGCAGAAAGAGCTAGCCTGGAAAGCTGTTGCTCAGCCTCATCTGCCCATGGCACTGCTCGCACAGAGGCACAGAGACTGGGGCTGCTTGCTTGTTTTGCCCCCTCAAACTTCAAACGTAGCTTAGGTGGTCTGTGCCGGGCGCGTCCCGCAGCACTGCTCTGAAAATGCGAACGTCTGCAGATAGCTCGCAGGCAGAAAGAGCTAGCCTGGAAAGCTGTTGCCTAGCCTCATCTGCCCATGGCACTGCTCGCACAGAGGCACAGAGACTGGGGCTGCTTGCTTGTCTTGTCCCCTCAAACTTCAAACGTAGCTTAGGTGGTCTGTGCCGGGCGCATCCGGCAGCCCTGCTCTGAAAATGCAAACGTTTGCAGATAGCTCGCAGGCAGAAAGAGCTAGCCTGCAAAGCTGTTGCTCAGCCTCATCTGCCCATGGCACTGCTCGCACAGAGGCACAGAGACTGGGGCTGCTTGCTTGTCTTGTCCCCTCAAACTTCAAACGTAGCTTAGGTGGTCTGTGCCGGGCGCTTCCGGCAGCCCTGCTCCAAAAATGCAAACGTCTGCAGATAGCTCGCAGGCAGAAAGAGCTAGCCTGGAAAGCTGTTGCTCCGCCTCATCTGCCCATGGCACTGCTCGCACAGAGGCACAGAGACTGGGGCTGCTTGCTTGTCTTGTCCCCTCAAACTTCAAACGTAGCTTAGGTGGTCTGTGCCGGGCGCATCCGGCAGCCCTGCTCTGAAAATGCAAACGTCTGCAGATAGCTCGCAGGCAGAAAGAGCTAGCCTGGAAAGCTGTTGCTCAGCCTCATCTGCCCATGGCACTGCTCACACAGAGGCACCGAGACTGGGGCTGCTTGCTTGTTTTGCCCCCTCAAACTTCAAACGTAGCTTAGGTGGTCCGTGCCGGGCGCCTCCGGCAGCCCTGCTCCGAAAATGCAAACGTCTGCAGATAGCTCGCAGGCAGAAAGAGCTAGCCTGGAAAGCTGTTGCTCAGCCTCATCTGCCCATGGCACTGCTCGCACAGAGGCACAGAGACTGGGGCTGCTTGCTTGTCTTGTCCCCTCAAACTTCAAAAGTAGCTTAGGTGGTCTGTGCCGGGCGCTTCCGGCAGCCCTGCTCCAAAAATGCAAACGTCTGCAGATAGCTCGCAGGCAGAAAGAGCTAGCCTGGAAAGCTGTTGCTCAGCCTCATCTGCCCATGGCACTGCTCGCACAGAGGCACAGAGACTGGGGCTGCTTGCTTGTCTTGTCCCCTCAAACTTCAAACGTAGCTTAGGTTGTCTGTGCCGGGCGCCTCCGGCAACCCTGCTCCAAAAATGCAAACGTCTGCAGATAGCTCGCAGGCAGAAAGAGCTAGCCTGGAAAGCTGTTGCTCAGCCTCATCTGCCCATGGCACTGCTCGCACAGAGGCACAGAGACTGGGGCTGCTTGCTTGTCTTGCCCCCTCAAACTTCAAATGTAGCTTAGGTGGTCCGTGCCGGGCGCCTTTGGCAGCCCTACTCCGAAAATGCAAACGTCTGCAGATAGCTCGCAGGCAGAAAGAGCTAGCCTGGAAAGCTGTTGCTCAGCCTCATCTGCCCATGGCACTGCTCGCACAGAGGCACAGAGACTGGGGCTGCTTGCTTGTCTTGCCCCCTCAAACTTCAAACGTAGCTTAGGTGGTCTGTGCCGGGCGCCTCCGGCAGCCCTGCTCCGAAAATGCAAACGTCTGCAGATAGCTCGCAGGCAGAAAGAGCTAGCCTGGAAAGCTGTTGCTCAGCCTCATCTGCCCATGGTACTGCTCGCACAGAGGCACAGAGACTGGGGCTGCTTGCTTGTTTTGCCCCCTCAAACTTCAAACGTAGCTTAGGTGGTCCGTGCCGGGCGCATCCGGCAGCCCTGCTCCAAAAATGCGAACGTCTGCAGACAGCTCGCAGGCAGAAAGAGCTAGCCTGGAAAGCTGTTGCTCAGCCTCATCTGCCCATGGCACTGCTCGCACAGAGGCACAGAGACTGGGGCTGCTTGCTTGTCTTGTCCCCTCAAACTTCAAACGTAGCTTAGGTGGTCTGTGCCGGGCGCCTCCGTCAGCCCTGCTCCGAAAATGCGAACGTCTGCAGATAGCTCGCAGGCAGAAAGAGCTAGCCTGGAAAGCTGTTGCTCAGCCTCATCTGCCCATGGCACTGCTCGCACAGAGGCACAGAGACTGGGGCTGCTTGCTTGTCTTGTCCCCTCAAACTTCAAACGTAGCTTAGGTGGTCCGTGCCGGGCGCATCCGGCATCCCTGCTCTGAAAACGCAATCGTCTGCAGATAGCTCGCAGGCAGAAAGAGCTAGCCTGGAAAGCTGTTGCTCAGCCTCATCTGCCCATGGCACTGCTCGCACAGAGGCACAGAGACTGGGGCTGCTTGCTTGTCTTGTCCCCTCAAACTTCAAACGTAGTTTAGGTGGTCCGTGCCGGGCGCCTCCGGCAGCCCTGCTCCGAAAATGCGAACGTCTGCAGATAGCTCGCAGGCAGAAAGAGCTAGCCTGGAAAGCTGTTGCTCAGCCTCGTCTGCCCATGGCACTGCTCGCACAGAGGCACAGAGACTGGGGCTGCTTGCTTGTCTTGTCCCCTCAGACTTCAAACGTAGCTTAGGTGGTCTGTGCCGGGCGCCTCCGGCAGCCCTGCTCCGAAAATGCGAACGTCTGCAGATAGCTCGCAGGCAGAAAGAGCTAGCCTGGAAAGCTGTTGCTCAGCCTCATCTGCCCATGGCACTGCTCGCACAGAGGCACAGAGACTGGGGCTGCTTGCTTGTTTTGCCCCCTCAAACTTCAAACGTAGCTTAGGTGGTCTGTGCCGGGCGCGTCCCACAGCACTGCTCTGAAACTGCGAACGTCTGCAGATAGCTCGCAGGCAGAAAGAGCTAGCCTGGAAAGCTGTTGCCTAGCCTCATCTGCCCATGGCACTGCTCGCACAGAGGCACAGAGACTGGGGCTGCTTGCTTGTCTTGTCCCCTCAACCTTCAAACGTAGCTTAGGTGGTCTGTGCCGGGCGCTTCCGGCAGCCCTGCTCCAAAAATGCAAACGTCTGCAGATAGCTCGCAGGCAGAAAGAGCTAGCCTGGAAAGCTGTTGCTCAGCCTCATCTGCCCATGGCACTGCTCGCACAGAGGCACAGAGACTGGGGCTGCTTGCTTGTCTTGTCCCCTCAAACTTCAAACGTAGCTTAGGTGGTCTGTGCCGGGCGCATCCGGCAGCCCTGCTCTGAAAATGCAAACGTCTGCAGATAGCTCGCAGGCAGAAAGAGCTAGCCTGGAAAGCTGTTGCTCAGCCTCATCTGCCCATGGCACTGCTCGCACAGAGGCACAGAGACTGGGGCTGCTTGCTTGTCTTGCCCCCTCAAACTTCAAACGTAGCTTAGGTGGTCCGTGCCGGGCGCCTCCGGCAGCCCTGCTCCGACAATGCGAACGTCTGCAGATAGCTCGCAGGCAGAAAGAGCTAGCCTGGAAAGCTGTTGCTCAGCCTCATCTGCCCATGGCACTGCTCGCACAGAGGCACAGAGACTGGGGCTGCTTGCTTGTCTTGCCCCCTCAAACTTCAAACGTAGCTTAGGTGGTCTGTGCCGGGCGCTTCCGGCAGCCCTGCTCCAAAAATGCAAACGTCTGCAGATAGCTCGCAGGCAGAAAGAGCTAGCCTGGAAAGCTGTTGCTCAGCCTCATCTGCCCATGGCACTGCTCGCACAGAGGCACAGAGACTGGGGCTGCTTGCTTGTCTTGTCCCCTCAAACTTCAAACGTAGCTTAGGTTGTCTGTGCCGGGCGCCTTTGGCAGCCCTGCTCCGAAAATGCAAACGTCTGCAGATAGCTCGCAGGCAGAAAGAGCGAGCCTGGAAAGCTGTTGCTCAGCCTCATCTGCCCATGGCACTGCTCGCACAGAGGCACAGAGACTGGGGCTGCTTGCTTGTCTTGCCCCCTCAAACTTCAAACGTAGCTTAGGTGGTCTGTGCCGGGCGCCTCCGGCAGCCCTGCTCCGAAAATGCAAACGTCTGCAGATAGCTCGCAGGCAGAAAGAGCTAGCCTGGAAAGCTGTTGCTCAGCCTCATCTGCCCATGGCACTGCTCGCACAGAGGCACAGAGACTGGGGCTGCTTGCTTGTCTTGTCCCCTCAAACTTCAAACGTAGCTTAGGTGGTCTGTGCCGGGCGCATCCGGCAGCCCTGCTCTGAAAATGCAAACGTTTGCAGATAGCTCGCAGGCAGAAAGAGCTAGCCTGGAAAGCTGTTGCTCAGCCTCATCTGCCCATGGCACTGCTCGCACAGAGGCACAGAGACTGGGGCTGCTTGCTTGTCTTGCCCCCTCAAACTTCAAACGTAGCTTAGGTGGTCCGTGCCGGGCGCCTCCGGCAGCCCTGCTCCGAAAATGCAAACGTCTGCAGATAGCTCGCAGGCAGAAAGAGCTAGCCTGGAAAGCTGTTGCTCAGCCTCATCTGCCCATGGCACTGCTCGCACAGAGGCACAGAGACTGGGGCTGCTTGCTTGTCTTGTCCCCTCAAACTTCAAACGTAGCTTAGGTGGTCTGTGCCGGGCGCTTCCGGCAGCCCTGCTCCAAAAATGCAAACGTCTGCAGATAGCTCGCAGGCAGAAAGAGCTAGCCTGGAAAGCTGTTGCTCAGCCTCATCTGCCCATGGCACTGCTCGCACAGAGGCACAGAGACTGGGGCTGCTTGCTTGTCTTGTCCCCTCAAACTTCAAACGTAGCTTAGGTGGTCTGTGCCGGGCGCCTCCGGCAGCCCTGCTCCAAAAATGCAAACGTCTGCAGATAGCTCGCAGGCAGAAAGAGCTAGCCTGGAAAGCTGTTGCTCAGCCTCATCTGCCCATGGCACTGCTCGCACAGAGGCACAGAGACTGGGGCTGCTTGCTTGTCTTGCCCCCTCAAACTTCAAACGTAGCTTAGGTGGTCTGTGCCGGGCGCCTCCGGCAGCCCTGCTCCGAAAATGCAAACGTCTGCAGATAGCTCGCAGGCAGAAAGAGCTAGCCTGGAAAGCTGTTGCTCAGCCTCATCTGCCCATGGCACTGCTCGCACAGAGGCACAGAGACTGGGGCTGCTTGCTTGTCTTGTCCCCTCAACCTTCAAACGTAGCTTAGGTGGTCTGTGCCGGGCGCCTCCGGCAGCCCTGCTCCAAAAATGCGAACGTCTGCAGATAGCTCGCAGGCAGAAAGAGCTAGCCTGGAAAGCTGTTGCTCAGCCTCATCTGCCCATGGCACTGCTCGCACAGAGGCACAGAGACTGGGGCTGCTTGCTTGTCTTGTCCCCTCAAACTTCAAACGTAGCTTAGGTGGTCCGTGCCGGGCGCCTCCGGCAGCCCTGCTCCGAAAATGCGAACGTCTGCAGATAGCTCGCAGGCAGAAAGAGCTAGCCTGGAAAGCTGTTGCTCAGCCTCATCTCCCCATGGCACTGCTCGCACAGAGGCACAGAGACTGGGGCTGCTTGCTTGTTTTGCCCCCTCAAACTTCAAACGTAGCTTAGGTGGTCTGTGTCGTGCGCCTCCGGCAGCCCTGCTCCGAAAATGCAAACGTCTGCAGATAGCTCGCAGGCAGAAAGAGCTAGCCTGGAAAGCTGTTGCTCAGCCTCATCTGCCCATGGCACTGCTCGCACAGAGGCACAGAGACTGGGGCTGCTTGCTTGTCTTGTCCCCTCAAACTTCAAACGTATCTTAGGTGGTCCGTGCCGGGCGCCTCCGGCAGCCCTGCTCCGAAAATGCGAACGTCTGCAGATAGCTCGCAGGCAGAAAGAGCTAGCCTGGAAAGCTGTTGCTCAGCCTCATCTGCCCATGGCACTGCTCGCACAGAGGCACAGAGACTGGGGCTGCTTGCTTGTCTTGTCCCCTCAAACTTCAAACGTATCTTAGGTGGTCCGTGCCGGGCGCATCCGGCAGCCCTGCTCCGAAAATGCGAACGTCTGCAGATAGCTCGCAGGCAGAAAGAGCTAGCCTGGAAAGCTGTTGCTCAGCCTCATCTGCCCATGGCACTGCTCGCACAGAGGCACAGA
The DNA here is from genome assembly GCF_030867145.1 of Opisthocomus hoazin. NCBI lineage: Eukaryota > Metazoa > Chordata > Aves > Opisthocomiformes > Opisthocomidae > Opisthocomus > Opisthocomus hoazin. The sequence goes on from NW_027448778.1 coordinate 154,106, forward strand.
GACTGGGGCTGCTTGCTTGTCTTGTCCCCTCAACCTTCAAACGTAGCTTAGGTGGTCTGTGCCGCGCGCCTCCGGCAGCCCTGCTCCGAAAATGCAAACGTCTGCAGATAGCTCGCAGGCAGAAAGAGCTAGCCTGGAAAGCTGTTGCTCAGCCTCATCTGCCCATGGCACTGCTCGCACAGAGGCACAGAGACTGGGGCTGCTTGCTTGTCTTGTCCCCTCAAACTTCAAACGTAGCTTAGGTGGTCTGTGCCGGGCGCCTCCGGCAGCCCTGCTCCGAAAATGCAAACGTCTGCAGATAGCTCGCAGGCAGAAAGAGCTAGCCTGGAAAGCTGTTGCTCAGCCTCATCTGCCCATGGCACTGCTCGCACAGAGGCACAGAGACTGAGGCTGGTTGCTTGTCTTGTCCCCTCAAACTTCAAACGTAGCTTAGGTGGTCTGTGTCGTGCGCCTCCGGCAGCCCTGCTCCGAAAATGCAAACGTCTGCAGATAGCTCGCAGGCAGAAAGAGCTAGCCTGGAAAGCTGTTGCTCAGCCTCATCTGCCCATGGCACTGCTCGCACAGAGGCACAGAGACTGGGGCTGCTTGCTTGTCTTGTCCCCTCAAACTTCAAATGTAGCTTAGGTGGTCCGTGCCGGGCGCATCCGTCAGCCCTGCTCCAAAATTGCGAACGTCTGCAGATAGCTCGCAGGCAGAAAGAGCTAGCCTGGAAAGCTGTTGCTCAGCCTCATCTGCCCATGGCACTGCTCGCACAGAGGCACAGAGACTGGGGCTGCTTGCTTGTCTTGTCCCCTCAAACTTCAAACGTAGCTTAGGTGGTCTGTGCCGGGCGCCTCTGGCATCCCTGCTCCAAAAATGCGAACGTCTGCAGATAGCTCGCAGGCAGAAAGAGCTAGCCTGGAAAGCTGTTGCTCAGCCTCATCTGCCCATGGCACTGCTTGCACAGAGGCACAGAGACTGAGGCTGCTTGCTTGTCTTGTCCCCTCAAACTTCAAACGTAGCTTAGGTGGTCCGTGCCGGGCGCCTCCGGCAGCCCTGCTCCGAAAATGCGAACGTCTGCAGATAGCTCGCAGGCAGAAAGAGCTAGCCTGGAAAGCTGTTGCTCAGCCTCATCTGCCCATGGCACTGCTCGCACAGAGGCACAGAGACTGGGGCTGCTTGCTTGTCTTGTCCCCTCAAACTTCAAATGTAGCTTAGGTGGTCCGTGCCGGGCGCATCCGGCAGCCCTGCTCCGAAAATGCAAACGTCTGCAGATAGCTCGCAGGCAGAAAGAGCTAGCCTGGAAAGCTGTTGCTCAGCCTCATCTGCCCATGGCACTGCTCGCACAGAGGCACAGAGACTGGGGCTGCTTGCTTGTCTTGTCCCCTCAAACTTCAAACGTAGCTTAGGTTGTCTGTGCCGGGCGCCTCCGGCAGCCCTGCTCCAAAAATGCAAACGTCTGCAGATAGCTCGCAGGCAGAAAGAGCTAGCCTGGAAAGCTGTTGCTCAGCCTCATCTGCCCATGGCACTGCTCGCACAGAGGCACAGAGACTGGGGCTGCTTGCTTGTCTTGCCCCCTCAAACTTCAAACGTAGCTTAGGTGGTCTGTGCCGGGCGCCTCCGGCAGCCCTGCTCCGAAAATGCAAACGTCTGCAGATAGCTCGCAGGCAGAAAGAGCTAGCCTGGAAAGCTGTTGCTCAGCCTCATCTGCCCATGGCACTGCTCGCACAGAGGCACAGAGACTGGGGCTGCTTGCTTGTCTTGTCCCCTCAACCTTCAAACGTAGCTTAGGTGGTCTGTGCCGGGCGCCTCCGGCAGCCCTGCTCCAAAAATGCGAACGTCTGCAGATAGCTCGCAGGCAGAAAGAGCTAGCCTGGAAAGCTGTTGCTCAGCCTCATCTGCCCATGGCACTGCTCGCACAGAGGCACAGAGACTGGGGCTGCTTGCTTGTCTTGTCCCCTCAAACTTCAAACGTAGCTTAGGTGGTCCGTGCCGGGCGCCTCCGGCAGCCCTGCTCCGAAAATGCGAACGTCTGCAGATAGCTCGCAGGCAGAAAGAGCTAGCCTGGAAAGCTGTTGCTCAGCCTCATCTCCCCATGGCACTGCTCGCACAGAGGCACAGAGACTGGGGCTGCTTGCTTGTTTTGCCCCCTCAAACTTCAAACGTAGCTTAGGTGGTCTGTGTCGTGCGCCTCCGGCAGCCCTGCTCCGAAAATGCAAACGTCTGCAGATAGCTCGCAGGCAGAAAGAGCTAGCCTGGAAAGCTGTTGCTCAGCCTCATCTGCCCATGGCACTGCTCGCACAGAGGCACAGAGACTGGGGCTGCTTGCTTGTCTTGTCCCCTCAAACTTCAAACGTATCTTAGGTGGTCCGTGCCGGGCGCCTCCGGCAGCCCTGCTCCGAAAATGCGAACGTCTGCAGATAGCTCGCAGGCAGAAAGAGCTAGCCTGGAAAGCTGTTGCTCAGCCTCATCTGCCCATGGCACTGCTCGCACAGAGGCACAGAGACTGGGGCTGCTTGCTTGTCTTGTCCCCTCAAACTTCAAATGTAGCTTAGGTGGTCCGTGCCGGGCGCATCCGGCAGCCCTGCTCCGAAAATGCGAACGTCTGCAGATAGCTCGCAGGCAGAAAGAGCTAGCCTGGAAAGCTGTTGCTCAGCCTCATCTGCCCATGGCACTGCTCGCACAGAGGCACAGAGACTGGGGCTGCTTGCTTGTCTTGTCCCCTCAAACTTCAAACGTAGCTTAGGTGGTCTGTGCCGGGCGCTTCCGGCAGCCCTGCTCCAAAAATGCAAACGTCTGCAGATAGCTCGCAGGCAGAAAGAGCTAGCCTGGAAAGCTGTTGCTCAGCCTCATCTGCCCATGGCACTGCTCGCACAGAGGCACAGAGACTGGGGCTGCTTGCTTGTCTTGTCCCCTCAAACTTCAAACGTAGCTTAGGTGGTCTGTGCCGGGCGCCTCCGGCAGCCCTGCTCCAAAAATGCAAACGTCTGCAGATAGCTCGCAGGCAGAAAGAGCTAGCCTGGAAAGCTGTTGCTCAGCCTCATCTGCCCATGGCACTGCTCGCACAGAGGCACAGAGACTGGGGCTGCTTGCTTGTCTTGCCCCCTCAAACTTCAAACGTAGCTTAAGTGGTCTGTGCCGGGCGCCTCCGGCAGCCCTGCTCCGAAAATGCAAACGTCTGCAGATAGCTCGCAGGCAGAAAGAGCTAGCCTGGAAAGCTGTTGCTCAGCCTCATCTGCCCATGGCACTGCTCGCACAGAGGCACAGAGACTGGGGCTGCTTGCTTGTCTTGTCCCCTCAACCTTCAAACGTAGCTTAGGTGGTCTGTGCCGGGCGCCTCCGGCAGCCCTGCTCCAAAAATGCGAACGTCTGCAGATAGCTCGCAGGCAGAAAGAGCTAGCCTGGAAAGCTGTTGCTCAGCCTCATCTGCCCATGGCACTGCTCGCACAGAGGCACAGAGACTGGGGCTGCTTGCTTGTCTTGTCCCCTCAAACTTCAAACGTAGCTTAGGTGGTCCGTGCCGGGCGCCTCCGGCAGCCCTGCTCCGAAAATGCGAACGTCTGCAGATAGCTCGCAGGCAGAAAGAGCTAGCCTGGAAAGCTGTTGCTCAGCCTCATCTCCCCATGGCACTGCTCGCACAGAGGCACAGAGACTGGGGCTGCTTGCTTGTTTTGCCCCCTCAAACTTCAAACGTAGCTTAGGTGGTCTGTGTCGTGCGCCTCCGGCAGCCCTGCTCCGAAAATGCAAACGTCTGCAGATAGCTCGCAGGCAGAAAGAGCTAGCCTGGAAAGCTGTTGCTCAGCCTCATCTGCCCATGGCACTGCTCGCACAGAGGCACAGAGACTGGGGCTGCTTGCTTGTCTTGTCCCCTCAAACTTCAAACGTATCTTAGGTGGTCCGTGCCGGGCGCCTCCGGCAGCCCTGCTCCGAAAATGCGAACGTCTGCAGATAGCTCGCAGGCAGAAAGAGCTAGCCTGGAAAGCTGTTGCTCAGCCTCATCTGCCCATGGCACTGCTCGCACAGAGGCACAGAGACTGGGGCTGCTTGCTTGTCTTGTCCCCTCAAACTTCAAACGTATCTTAGGTGGTCCGTGCCGGGCGCATCCGGCAGCCCTGCTCCGAAAATGCGAACGTCTGCAGATAGCTCGCAGGCAGAAAGAGCTAGCCTGGAAAGCTGTTGCTCAGCCTCATCTGCCCATGGCACTGCTCGCACAGAGGCACAGAGACTGGGGCTGCGTGCTTGTCTTGTCCCCTCAACCTTCAAACGTAGCTTAGGTGGTCTGTGCCGCGCGCCTCCGGCAGCCCTGCTCCGAAAATGCAAACGTCTGCAGATAGCTCGCAGGCAGAAAGAGCTAGCCTGGAAAGCTGTTGCTCAGCCTCATCTGCCCATGGCACTGCTCGCACAGAGGCACAGAGACTGGGGCTGCTTGCTTGTCTTGTCCCCTCAAACTTCAAACGTAGCTTAGGTGGTCTGTGCCGGGCGCCTCCGGCAACCCTGCTCCGAAAATGCAAACGTCTGCAGATAGCTCGCAGGCAGAAAGAGCTAGCCTGGAAAGCTGTTGCTCAGCCTCATCTGCCCATGGCACTGCTCGCACAGAGGCACAGAGACTGAGGCTGGTTGCTTGTCTTGTCCCCTCAAACTTCAAACGTAGCTTAGGTGGTCTGTGTCGTGCGCCTCCGGCAGCCCTGCTCCGAAAATGCAAACGTCTGCAGATAGCTCGCAGGCAGAAAGAGCTAGCCTGGAAAGCTGTTGCTCAGCCTCATCTGCCCATGGCACTGCTCGCACAGAGGCACAGAGACTGGGGCTGCTTGCTTGTCTTGTCCCCTCAAACTTCAAATGTAGCTTAGGTGGTCCGTGCCGGGCGCATCCGTCAGCCCTGCTCCAAAATTGCGAACGTCTGCAGATAGCTCGCAGGCAGAAAGAGCTAGCCTGGAAAGCTGTTGCTCAGCCTCATCTGCCCATGGCACTGCTCGCACAGAGGCACAGAGACTGGGGCTGCTTGCTTGTCTTGTCCCCTCAAACTTCAAACGTAGCTTAGGTGGTCTGTGCCGGGCGCCTCTGGCATCCCTGCTCCAAAAATGCGAACGTCTGCAGATAGCTCGCAGGCAGAAAGAGCTAGCCTGGAAAGCTGTTGCTCAGCCTCATCTGCCCATGGCACTGCTTGCACAGAGGCACAGAGACTGAGGCTGCTTGCTTGTCTTGTCCCCTCAAACTTCAAACGTAGCTTAGGTGGTCTGTGTCGTGCGCCTCCGGCAGCCCTGCTCCGAAAATGCAAACGTCTGCAGATAGCTCGCAGGCAGAAAGAGCTAGCCTGGAAAGCTGTTGCTCAGCCTCATCTGCCCATGGCACTGCTCGCACAGAGGCACAGAGACTGGGGCTGCTTGCTTGTCTTGTCCCCTCAAACTTCAAACGTATCTTAGGTGGTCCGTGCCGGGCGCCTCCGGCAGCCCTGCTCCGAAAATGCGAACGTCTGCAGATAGCTCGCAGGCAGAAAGAGCTAGCCTGGAAAGCTGTTGCTCAGCCTCATCTGCCCATGGCACTGCTCGCACAGAGGCACAGAGACTGGGGCTGCTTGCTTGTCTTGTCCCCTCAAACTTCAAATGTAGCTTAGGTGGTCCGTGCCGGGCGCATCCGGCAGCCCTGCTCCGAAAATGCAAACGTCTGCAGATAGCTCGCAGGCAGAAAGAGCTAGCCTGGAAAGCTGTTGCTCAGCCTCATCTGCCCATGGCACTGCTCGCACAGAGGCACAGAGACTGGGGCTGCTTGCTTGTCTTGTCCCCTCAAACTTCAAACGTAGCTTAGGTTGTCTGTGCCGGGCGCCTCCGGCAGCCCTGCTCCAAAAATGCAAACGTCTGCAGATAGCTCGCAGGCAGAAAGAGCTAGCCTGGAAAGCTGTTGCTCAGCCTCATCTGCCCATGGCACTGCTCGCACAGAGGCACAGAGACTGGGGCTGCTTGCTTGTCTTGCCCCCTCAAACTTCAAACGTAGCTTAGGTGGTCTGTGCCGGGCGCCTCCGGCAGCCCTGCTCCGAAAATGCAAACGTCTGCAGATAGCTCGCAGGCAGAAAGAGCTAGCCTGGAAAGCTGTTGCTCAGCCTCATCTGCCCATGGCACTGCTCGCACAGAGGCACAGAGACTGGGGCTGCTTGCTTGTCTTGTCCCCTCAACCTTCAAACGTAGCTTAGGTGGTCTGTGCCGGGCGCCTCCGGCAGCCCTGCTCCAAAAATGCGAACGTCTGCAGATAGCTCGCAGGCAGAAAGAGCTAGCCTGGAAAGCTGTTGCTCAGCCTCATCTGCCCATGGCACTGCTCGCACAGAGGCACAGAGACTGGGGCTGCTTGCTTGTCTTGTCCCCTCAAACTTCAAACGTAGCTTAGGTGGTCCGTGCCGGGCGCCTCCGGCAGCCCTGCTCCGAAAATGCGAACGTCTGCAGATAGCTCGCAGGCAGAAAGAGCTAGCCTGGAAAGCTGTTGCTCAGCCTCATCTCCCCATGGCACTGCTCGCACAGAGGCACAGAGACTGGGGCTGCTTGCTTGTTTTGCCCCCTCAAACTTCAAACGTAGCTTAGGTGGTCTGTGTCGTGCGCCTCCGGCAGCCCTGCTCCGAAAATGCAAACGTCTGCAGATAGCTCGCAGGCAGAAAGAGCTAGCCTGGAAAGCTGTTGCTCAGCCTCATCTGCCCATGGCACTGCTCGCACAGAGGCACAGAGACTGGGGCTGCTTGCTTGTCTTGTCCCCTCAAACTTCAAACGTATCTTAGGTGGTCCGTGCCGGGCGCCTCCGGCAGCCCTGCTCCGAAAATGCGAACGTCTGCAGATAGCTCGCAGGCAGAAAGAGCTAGCCTGGAAAGCTGTTGCTCAGCCTCATCTGCCCATGGCACTGCTCGCACAGAGGCACAGAGACTGGGGCTGCTTGCTTGTCTTGTCCCCTCAAACTTCAAATGTAGCTTAGGTGGTCCGTGCCGGGCGCATCCGGCAGCCCTGCTCCGAAAATGCGAACGTCTGCAGATAGCTCGCAGGCAGAAAGAGCTAGCCTGGAAAGCTGTTGCTCAGCCTCATCTGCCCATGGCACTGCTCGCACAGAGGCACAGAGACTGGGGCTGCTTGCTTGTCTTGTCCCCTCAACCTTCAAACGTAGCTTAGGTGGTCTGTGCCGGGCGCCTCCGGCAGCCCTGCTCCGAAAATGCAAACGTCTGCAGATAGCTCGCAGGCAGAAAGAGCTAGCCTGGAAAGCTGTTGCTCAGCCTCATCTGCCCATGGCACTGCTCGCACAGAGGCACAGAGACTGGGGCTGCTTGCTTGTCTTGTCCCCTCAAACTTCAAACGTATCTTAGGTGGTCTGTGCCGGGCGCCTCCGGCAGCCCTGCTCCGAAAATGCAAACGTCTGCAGATAGCTCGCAGGCAGAAAGAGCTAGCCTGGAAAGCTGTTGCTCAGCCTCATCTGCCCATGGCACTGCTCGCACAGAGGCACAGAGACTGAGGCTGGTTGCTTGTCTTGTCCCCTCAAACTTCAAACGTAGCTTAGGTGGTCTGTGTCGTGCGCCTCCGGCAGCCCTGCTCCGAAAATGCAAACGTCTGCAGATAGCTCGCAGGCAGAAAGAGCTAGCCTGGAAAGCTGTTGCTCAGCCTCATCTGCCCATGGCACTGCTCGCACAGAGGCACAGAGACTGGGGCTGCTTGCTTGTCTTGTCCCCTCAAACTTCAAATGTAGCTTAGGTGGTCCGTGCCGGGCGCATCCGTCAGCCCTGCTCCAAAATTGCGAACGTCTGCAGATAGCTCGCAGGCAGAAAGAGCTAGCCTGGAAAGCTGTTGCTCAGCCTCATCTGCCCATGGCACTGCTCGCACAGAGGCACAGAGACTGGGGCTGCTTGCTTGTCTTGTCCCCTCAAACTTCAAACGTAGCTTAGGTGGTCTGTGCCGGGCGCCTCTGGCATCCCTGCTCCAAAAATGCGAACGTCTGCAGATAGCTCGCAGGCAGAAAGAGCTAGCCTGGAAAGCTGTTGCTCAGCCTCATCTGCCCATGGCACTTCTCGCACAGAGGCACAGAGACTGGGGCTGCTTGCTTGTCTTGTCCCCTCAAACTTCAAACGTATCTTAGGTGGTCCGTGCCGGGCGCCTCCGGCAGCCCTGCTCCGAAAATGCGAACGTCTGCAGATAGCTCGCAGGCAGAAAGAGCTAGCCTGGAAAGCTGTTGCTCAGCCTCATCTGCCCATGGCACTGCTCGCACAGAGGCACAGAGACTGGGGCTGCTTGCTTGTCTTGTCCCCTCAAACTTCAAACGTATCTTAGGTGGTCCGTGCCGGGCGCATCCGGCAGCCCTGCTCCAAAAATGCAAACGTCTGCAGATAGCTCGCAGGCAGAAAGAGCTAGCCTGGAAAGCTGTTGCTCAGCCTCATCTGCCCATGGCACTGCTCGCACAGAGGCACAGAGACTGGGGCTGCTTGCTTGTCTTGTCCCCTCAAACTTCAAACGTAGCTTAGGTGGTCCGTGCCGGGCGCCTCCGGCAGCCCTGCTCCGAAAATGCAAACGTCTGCAGATAGCTCGCAGGCAGAAAGAGCTAGCCTGGAAAGCTGTTGCTCAGCCTCATCTGCCCATGGCACTGCTTGCACAGAGGCACAGAGACTGAGGCTGCTTGCTTGTCTTGTCCCCTCAAACTTCAAACGTAGCTTAGGTGGTCTGTGTCGTGCGCCTCCGGCAGCCCTGCTCCGAAAATGCAAACGTCTGCAGATAGCTCGCAGGCAGAAAGAGCTAGCCTGGAAAGCTGTTGCTCAGCCTCATCTGCCCATGGCACTGCTCGCACAGAGGCACAGAGACTGGGGCTGCTTGCTTGTCTTGTCCCCTCAAACTTCAAACGTATCTTAGGTGGTCCGTGCCGGGCGCCTCCGGCAGCCCTGCTCCGAAAATGCGAACGTCTGCAGATAGCTCGCAGGCAGAAAGAGCTAGCCTGGAAAGCTGTTGCTCAGCCTCATCTGCCCATGGCACTGCTCGCACAGAGGCACAGAGACTGGGGCTGCTTGCTTGTCTTGTCCCCTCAAACTTCAAACGTATCTTAGGTGGTCCGTGCCGGGCGCATCCGGCAGCCCTGCTCCGAAAATGCGAACGTCTGCAGATAGCTCGCAGGCAGAAAGAGCTAGCCTGGAAAGCTGTTGCTCAGCCTCATCTGCCCATGGCACTGCTCGCACAGAGGCACAGAGACTGGGGCTGCTTGCTTGTCTTGTCCCCTCAAACTTCAAACGTATCTTAGGTGGTCCGTGCCGGGCGCCTCCGGCAGCCCTGCTCCGAAAATGCGAACGTCTGCAGATAGCTCGCAGGCAGAAAGAGCTAGCCTGGAAAGCTGTTGCTCAGCCTCATCTGCCCATGGCACTGCTCGCACAGAGGCACAGAGACTGGGGCTGCTTGCTTGTCTTGTCCCCTCAAACTTCAAACGTAGCTTAGGTTGTCTGTGCCGGGCGCCTCCGGCAGCCCTGCTCCAAAAATGCAAACGTCTGCAGATAGCTCGCAGGCAGAAAGAGCTAGCCTGGAAAGCTGTTGCTCAGCCTCATCTGCCCATGGCACTGCTCGCACAGAGGCACAGAGACTGGGGCTGCTTGCTTGTCTTGCCCCCTCAAACTTCAAACGTAGCTTAGGTGGTCTGTGCCGAGCGCCTCCGGCAGCCCTGCTCCGAAAATGCAAACGTCTGCAGATAGCTCGCAGGCAGAAAGAGCTAGCCTGGAAAGCTGTTGCTCAGCCTCATCTGCCCATGGCACTGCTCGCACAGAGGCACAGAGACTGGGGCTGCTTGCTTGTCTTGTCCCCTCAACCTTCAAACGTAGCTTAGGTGGTCTGTGCCGGGCGCCTCCGGCAGCCCTGCTCCAAAAATGCGAACGTCTGCAGATAGCTCGCAGGCAGAAAGAGCTAGCCTGGAAAGCTGTTGCTCAGCCTCATCTGCCCATGGCACTGCTCGCACAGAGGCACAGAGACTGGGGCTGCTTGCTTGTCTTGTCCCCTCAAACTTCAAACGTAGCTTAGGTGGTCTGTGTCGTGCGCCTCCGGCAGCCCTGCTCCGAAAATGCAAACGTCTGCAGATAGCTCGCAGGCAGAAAGAGCTAGCCTGGAAAGCTGTTGCTCAGCCTCATCTGCCCATGGCACTGCTCGCACAGAGGCACAGAGACTGGGGCTGCTTGCTTGTCTTGTCCCCTCAAACTTCAAACGTATCTTAGGTGGTCCGTGCCGGGCGCCTCCGGCAGCCCTGCTCCGAAAATGCGAACGTCTGCAGATAGCTCGCAGGCAGAAAGAGCTAGCCTGGAAAGCTGTTGCTCAGCCTCATCTGCCCATGGCACTGCTCGCACAGAGGCACAGAGACTGGGGCTGCTTGCTTGTCTTGTCCCCTCAAACTTCAAATGTAGCTTAGGTGGTCCGTGCCGGGCGCATCCGGCAGCCCTGCTCCGAAAATGCGAACGTCTGCAGATAGCTCGCAGGCAGAAAGAGCTAGCCTGGAAAGCTGTTGCTCAGCCTCATCTGCCCATGGCACTGCTCGCACAGAGGCACAGAGACTGGGGCTGCTTGCTTGTCTTGTCCCCTCAACCTTCAAACGTAGCTTAGGTGGTCTGTGCCGGGCGCCTCCGGCAGCCCTGCTCCGAAAATGCAAACGTCTGCAGATAGCTCGCAGGCAGAAAGAGCTAGCCTGGAAAGCTGTTGCTCAGCCTCATCTGCCCATGGCACTGCTCGCACAGAGGCACAGAGACTGGGGCTGCTTGCTTGTCTTGTCCCCTCAAACTTCAAACGTAGCTTAGGTGGTCTGTGCCGGGCGCCTCCGGCAGCCCTGCTCCGAAAATGCAAACGTCTGCAGATAGCTCGCAGGCAGAAAGAGCTAGCCTGGAAAGCTGTTGCTCAGCCTCATCTGCCCATGGCACTGCTCGCACAGAGGCACAGAGACTGAGGCTGGTTGCTTGTCTTGTCCCCTCAAACTTCAAACGTAGCTTAGGTGGTCTGTGTCGTGCGCCTCCGGCAGCCCTGCTCCGAAAATGCAAACGTCTGCAGATAGCTCGCAGGCAGAAAGAGCTAGCCTGGAAAGCTGTTGCTCAGCCTCATCTGCCCATGGCACTGCTCGCACAGAGGCACAGAGACTGGGGCTGCTTGCTTGTCTTGTCCCCTCAAACTTCAAATGTAGCTTAGGTGGTCCGTGCCGGGCGCATCCGTCAGCCCTGCTCCAAAATTGCGAACGTCTGCAGATAGCTCGCAGGCAGAAAGAGCTAGCCTGGAAAGCTGTTGCTCAGCCTCATCTGCCCATGGCACTGCTCGCACAGAGGCACAGAGACTGGGGCTGCTTGCTTGTCTTGTCCCCTCAAACTTCAAACGTAGCTTAGGTGGTCTGTGCCGGGCGCCTCTGGCATCCCTGCTCCAAAAATGCGAACGTCTGCAGATAGCTCGCAGGCAGAAAGAGCTAGCCTGGAAAGCTGTTGCTCAGCCTCATCTGCCCATGGCACTTCTCGCACAGAGGCACAGAGACTGGGGCTGCTTGCTTGTCTTGTCCCCTCAAACTTCAAACGTATCTTAGGTGGTCCGTGCCGGGCGCCTCCGGCAGCCCTGCTCCGAAAATGCGAACGTCTGCAGATAGCTCGCAGGCAGAAAGAGCTAGCCTGGAAAGCTGTTGCTCAGCCTCATCTGCCCATGGCACTGCTCGCACAGAGGCACAGAGACTGGGGCTGCTTGCTTGTCTTGTCCCCTCAAACTTCAAACGTATCTTAGGTGGTCCGTGCCGGGCGCATCCGGCAGCCCTGCTCCAAAAATGCAAACGTCTGCAGATAGCTCGCAGGCAGAAAGAGCTAGCCTGGAAAGCTGTTGCTCAGCCTCATCTGCCCATGGCACTGCTCGCACAGAGGCACAGAGACTGGGGCTGCTTGCTTGTCTTGTCCCCTCAAACTTCAAACGTAGCTTAGGTGGTCCGTGCCGGGCGCCTCCGGCAGCCCTGCTCCGAAAATGCAAACGTCTGCAGATAGCTCGCAGGCAGAAAGAGCTAGCCTGGAAAGCTGTTGCTCAGCCTCATCTGCCCATGGCACTGCTTGCACAGAGGCACAGAGACTGAGGCTGCTTGCTTGTCTTGTCCCCTCAAACTTCAAACGTAGCTTAGGTGGTCTGTGTCGTGCGCCTCCGGCAGCCCTGCTCCGAAAATGCAAACGTCTGCAGATAGCTCGCAGGCAGAAAGAGCTAGCCTGGAAAGCTGTTGCTCAGCCTCATCTGCCCATGGCACTGCTCGCACAGAGGCACAGAGACTGGGGCTGCTTGCTTGTCTTGTCCCCTCAAACTTCAAACGTATCTTAGGTGGTCCGTGCCGGGCGCCTCCGGCAGCCCTGCTCCGAAAATGCGAACGTCTGCAGATAGCTCGCAGGCAGAAAGAGCTAGCCTGGAAAGCTGTTGCTCAGCCTCATCTGCCCATGGCACTGCTCGCACAGAGGCACAGAGACTGGGGCTGCTTGCTTGTCTTGTCCCCTCAAACTTCAAACGTATCTTAGGTGGTCCGTGCCGGGCGCATCCGGCAGCCCTGCTCCGAAAATGCGAACGTCTGCAGATAGCTCGCAGGCAGAAAGAGCTAGCCTGGAAAGCTGTTGCTCAGCCTCATCTGCCCATGGCACTGCTCGCACAGAGGCACAGAGACTGGGGCTGCTTGCTTGTCTTGTCCCCTCAACCTTCAAACGTAGCTTAGGTGGTCTGTGCCGGGCGCCTCCGGCAGCCCTGCTCCGAAAATGCAAACGTCTGCAGATAGCTCGCAGGCAGAAAGAGCTAGCCTGGAAAGCTGTTGCTCAGCCTCATCTGCCCATGGCACTGCTCGCACAGAGGCACAGAGACTGGGGCTGCTTGCTTGTCTTGTCCCCTCAAACTTCAAACGTAGCTTAGGTGGTCTGTGCCGGGCGCCTCCGGCAGCCCTGCTCCGAAAATGCAAACGTCTGCAGATAGCTCGCAGGCAGAAAGAGCTAGCCTGGAAAGCTGTTGCTCAGCCTCATCTGCCCATGGCACTGCTCGCACAGAGGCACAGAGACTGAGGCTGGTTGCTTGTCTTGTCCCCTCAAACTTCAAACGTAGCTTAGGTGGTCTGTGTCGTGCGCCTCCGGCAGCCCTGCTCCGAAAATGCAAACGTCTGCAGATAGCTCGCAGGCAGAAAGAGCTAGCCTGGAAAGCTGTTGCTCAGCCTCATCTGCCCATGGCACTGCTCGCACAGAGGCACAGAGACTGGGGCTGCTTGCTTGTCTTGTCCCCTCAAACTTCAAATGTAGCTTAGGTGGTCCGTGCCGGGCGCATCCGTCAGCCCTGCTCCAAAATTGCGAACGTCTGCAGATAGCTCGCAGGCAGAAAGAGCTAGCCTGGAAAGCTGTTGCTCAGCCTCATCTGCCCATGGCACTGCTCGCACAGAGGCACAGAGACTGGGGCTGCTTGCTTGTCTTGTCCCCTCAAACTTCAAACGTAGCTTAGGTGGTCTGTGCCGGGCGCCTCTGGCATCCCTGCTCCAAAAATGCGAACGTCTGCACATAGCTCGCAGGCAGAAAGAGCTAGCCTGGAAAGCTGTTGCTCAGCCTCATCTGCCCATGGCACTGCTCGCACAGAGGCACAGAGACTGGGGCTGCTTGCTTGTCTTGTCCCCTCAAACTTCAAACGTAGCTTAGGTGGTCTGTGCCGGGCGCCTCCGGCAGCCCTGCTCCGAAAATGCAAACGTCTGCAGATAGCTCGCAGGCAGAAAGAGCTAGCCTGGAAAGCTGTTGCTCAGCCTCATCTGCCCATGGCACTGCTCGCACAGAGGCACAGAGACTGGGGCTGCTTGCTTGTCTTGTCCCCTCAAACTTCAAACGTAGCTTAGGTGGTCTGTGCCGGGCGCCTCCGGCAGCCCTGCTCCGAAAATGCGAACGTCTGCAGATAGCTCGCAGGCAGAAAGAGCTAGCCTGGAAAGCTGTTGCTCAGCCTCATCTGCCCATGGCACTGCTTGCACAGAGGCACAGAGACTGAGGCTGCTTGCTTGTCTTGTCCCCTCAAACTTCAAACGTAGCTTAGGTGGTCTGTGTCGTGCGCCTCCGGCAGCCCTGCTCCGAAAATGCAAACGTCTGCAGATAGCTCGCAGGCAGAAAGAGCTAGCCTGGAAAGCTGTTGCTCAGCCTCATCTGCCCATGGCACAGCTCGCACAGAGGCACAGAGACTGGGGCTGCTTGCTTGTCTTGTCCCCTCAAACTTCAAATGTATCTTAGGTGGTCCGTGCCGGGCGCATCCGTCAGCCCTGCTCCAAAAATGCGAACGTCTGCAGATAGCTCGCAGGCAGAAAGAGCTAGCCTGGAAAGCTGTTGCTCAGCCTCATCTGCCCATGGCACTGCTCGCACAGAGGCACAGAGACTGGGGCTGCTTGCTTGTCTTGTCCCCTCAAACTTCAAACGTAGCTTAGGTGGTCTGTGCCGGGCGCCTCTGGCATCCCTGCTCCAAAAATGCGAACGTCTGCAGATAGCTCGCAGGCAGAAAGAGCTAGCCTGGAAAGCTGTTGCTCAGCCTCATCTGCCCATGGCACTGCTCGCACAGAGGCACAGAGACTGGGGCTGCTTGCTTGTCTTGTCCCCTCAAACTTCAAACGTATCTTAGGTGGTCCGTGCCGGGCGCCTCCGGCAGCCCTGCTCCGAAAATGCGAACGTCTGCAGATAGCTCGCAGGCAGAAAGAGCTAGCCTGGAAAGCTGTTGCTCAGCCTCATCTGCCCATGGCACTGCTCGCACAGAGGCACAGAGACTGGGGCTGCTTGCTTGTCTTGTCCCCTCAAACTTCAAACGTAGCTTAGGTGGTCCGTGCCGGGCGCCTCCGGCAGCCCTGCTCCGAAAATGCGAACGTCTGCAGATAGCTCGCAGGCAGAAAGAGCTAGCCTGGAAAGCTGTTGCTCAGCCTCATCTCCCCATGGCACTGCTCGCACAGAGGCACAGAGACTGGGGCTGCTTGCTTGTTTTGCCCCCTCAAACTTCAAACGTAGCTTAGGTGGTCTGTGTCGTGCGCCTCCGGCAGCCCTGCTCCGAAAATGCAAACGTCTGCAGATAGCTCGCAGGCAGAAAGAGCTAGCCTGGAAAGCTGTTGCTCAGCCTCATCTGCCCATGGCACTGCTCGCACAGAGGCACAGAGACTGGGGCTGCTTGCTTGTCTTGTCCCCTCAAACTTCAAACGTATCTTAGGTGGTCCGTGCCGGGCGCCTCCGGCAGCCCTGCTCCGAAAATGCGAACGTCTGCAGATAGCTCGCAGGCAGAAAGAGCTAGCCTGGAAAGCTGTTGCTCAGCCTCATCTGCCCATGGCACTGCTCGCACAGAGGCACAGAGACTGGGGCTGCTTGCTTGTCTTGTCCCCTCAAACTTCAAATGTAGCTTAGGTGGTCCGTGCCGGGCGCATCCGGCAGCCCTGCTCCGAAAATGCGAACGTCTGCAGATAGCTCGCAGGCAGAAAGAGCTAGCCTGGAAAGCTGTTGCTCAGCCTCATCTGCCCATGGCACTGCTCGCACAGAGGCACAGAGACTGGGGCTGCTTGCTTGTCTTGTCCCCTCAACCTTCAAACGTAGCTTAGGTGGTCTGTGCCGGGCGCCTCCGGCAGCCCTGCTCCGAAAATGCAAACGTCTGCAGATAGCTCGCAGGCAGAAAGAGCTAGCCTGGAAAGCTGTTGCTCAGCCTCATCTGCCCATGGCACTGCTCGCACAGAGGCACAGAGACTGGGGCTGCTTGCTTGTCTTGTCCCCTCAAACTTCAAACGTAGCTTAGGTGGTCTGTGCCGGGCGCCTCCGGCAGCCCTGCTCCGAAAATGCAAACGTCTGCAGATAGCTCGCAGGCAGAAAGAGCTAGCCTGGAAAGCTGTTGCTCAGCCTCATCTGCCCATGGCACTGCTCGCACAGAGGCACAGAGACTGAGGCTGGTTGCTTGTCTTGTCCCCTCAAACTTCAAACGTAGCTTAGGTGGTCTGTGTCGTGCGCCTCCGGCAGCCCTGCTCCGAAAATGCAAACGTCTGCAGATAGCTCGCAGGCAGAAAGAGCTAGCCTGGAAAGCTGTTGCTCAGCCTCATCTGCCCATGGCACTGCTCGCACAGAGGCACAGAGACTGGGGCTGCTTGCTTGTCTTGTCCCCTCAAACTTCAAATGTAGCTTAGGTGGTCCGTGCCGGGCGCATCCGTCAGCCCTGCTCCAAAATTGCGAACGTCTGCAGATAGCTCGCAGGCAGAAAGAGCTAGCCTGGAAAGCTGTTGCTCAGCCTCATCTGCCCATGGCACTGCTCGCACAGAGGCACAGAGACTGGGGCTGCTTGCTTGTCTTGTCCCCTCAAACTTCAAACGTATCTTAGGTGGTCCGTGCCGGGCGCATCCGGCAGCCCTGCTCCAAAAATGCAAACGTCTGCAGATAGCTCGCAGGCAGAAAGAGCTAGCCTGGAAAGCTGTTGCTCAGCCTCATCTGCCCATGGCACTGCTCGCACAGAGGCACAGAGACTGGGGCTGCTTGCTTGTCTTGTCCCCTCAAACTTCAAACGTAGCTTAGGTGGTCCGTGCCGGGCGCCTCCGGCAGCCCTGCTCCGAAAATGCAAACGTCTGCAGATAGCTCGCAGGCAGAAAGAGCTAGCCTGGAAAGCTGTTGCTCAGCCTCATCTGCCCATGGCACTGCTTGCACAGAGGCACAGAGACTGAGGCTGCTTGCTTGTCTTGTCCCCTCAAACTTCAAACGTAGCTTAGGTGGTCTGTGTCGTGCGCCTCCGGCAGCCCTGCTCCGAAAATGCAAACGTCTGCAGATAGCTCGCAGGCAGAAAGAGCTAGCCTGGAAAGCTGTTGCTCAGCCTCATCTGCCCATGGCACTGCTCGCACAGAGGCACAGAGACTGGGGCTGCTTGCTTGTCTTGTCCCCTCAAACTTCAAACGTATCTTAGGTGGTCCGTGCCGGGCGCCTCCGGCAGCCCTGCTCCGAAAATGCGAACGTCTGCAGATAGCTCGCAGGCAGAAAGAGCTAGCCTGGAAAGCTGTTGCTCAGCCTCATCTGCCCATGGCACTGCTCGCACAGAGGCACAGAGACTGGGGCTGCTTGCTTGTCTTGTCCCCTCAAACTTCAAACGTAGCTTAGGTGGTCCGTGCCGGGCGCATCCGGCAGCCCTGCTCCGAAAATGCGAACGTCTGCAGATAGCTCGCAGGCAGAAAGAGCTAGCCTGGAAAGCTGTTGCTCAGCCTCATCTGCCCATGGCACTGCTCGCACAGAGGCACAGAGACTGGGGCTGCTTGCTTGTCTTGTCCCCTCAACCTTCAAACGTAGCTTAGGTGGTCTGTGCCGGGCGCCTCCGGCAGCCCTGCTCCGAAAATGCAAACGTCTGCAGATAGCTCGCAGGCAGAAAGAGCTAGCCTGGAAAGCTGTTGCTCAGCCTCATCTGCCCATGGCACTGCTCGCACAGAGGCACAGAGACTGGGGCTGCTTGCTTGTCTTGTCCCCTCAAACTTCAAACGTAGCTTAGGTGGTCTGTGCCGGGCGCCTCCGGCAGCCCTGCTCCGAAAATGCAAACGTCTGCAGATAGCTCGCAGGCAGAAAGAGCTAGCCTGGAAAGCTGTTGCTCAGCCTCATCTGCCCATGGCACTGCTCGCACAGAGGCACAGAGACTGAGGCTGGTTGCTTGTCTTGTCCCCTCAAACTTCAAACGTAGCTTAGGTGGTCTGTGTCGTGCGCCTCCGGCAGCCCTGCTCCGAAAATGCAAACGTCTGCAGATAGCTCGCAGGCAGAAAGAGCTAGCCTGGAAAGCTGTTGCTCAGCCTCATCTGCCCATGGCACTGCTCGCACAGAGGCACAGAGACTGGGGCTGCTTGCTTGTCTTGTCCCCTCAAACTTCAAATGTAGCTTAGGTGGTCCGTGCCGGGCGCATCCGTCAGCCCTGCTCCAAAATTGCGAACGTCTGCAGATAGCTCGCAGGCAGAAAGAACTAGCCTGGAAAGCTGTTGCTCAGCCTCATCTGCCCATGGCACTGCTCGCACAGAGGCACAGAGACTGGGGCTGCTTGCTTGTCTTGTCCCCTCAAACTTCAAACGTAGCTTAGGTGGTCTGTGCCGGGCGCCTCTGGCATCCCTGCTCCAAAAATGCGAACGTCTGCACATAGCTCGCAGGCAGAAAGAGCTAGCCTGGAAAGCTGTTGCTCAGCCTCATCTGCCCATGGCACTGCTCGCACAGAGGCACAGAGACTGGGGCTGCTTGCTTGTCTTGTCCCCTCAAACTTCAAACGTAGCTTAGGTGGTCTGTGCCGGGCGCCTCCGGCAGCCCTGCTCCGAAAATGCAAACGTCTGCAGATAGCTCGCAGGCAGAAAGAGCTAGCCTGGAAAGCTGTTGCTCAGCCTCATCTGCCCATGGCACTGCTCGCACAGAGGCACAGAGACTGGGGCTGCTTGCTTGTCTTGTCCCCTCAAACTTCAAACGTAGCTTAGGTGGTCTGTGCCGGGCGCCTCCGGCAGCCCTGCTCCGAAAATGCGAACGTCTGCAGATAGCTCGCAGGCAGAAAGAGCTAGCCTGGAAAGCTGTTGCTCAGCCTCATCTGCCCATGGCACTGCTTGCACAGAGGCACAGAGACTGAGGCTGCTTGCTTGTCTTGTCCCCTCAAACTTCAAACGTAGCTTAGGTGGTCTGTGTCGTGCGCCTCCGGCAGCCCTGCTCCGAAAATGCAAACGTCTGCAGATAGCTCGCAGGCAGAAAGAGCTAGCCTGGAAAGCTGTTGCTCAGCCTCATCTGCCCATGGCACAGCTCGCACAGAGGCACAGAGACTGGGGCTGCTTGCTTGTCTTGTCCCCTCAAACTTCAAATGTATCTTAGGTGGTCCGTGCCGGGCGCATCCGTCAGCCCTGCTCCAAAAATGCGAACGTCTGCAGATAGCTCGCAGGCAGAAAGAGCTAGCCTGGAAAGCTGTTGCTCAGCCTCATCTGCCCATGGCACTGCTCGCACAGAGGCACAGAGACTGGGGCTGCTTGCTTGTCTTGTCCCCTCAAACTTCAAACGTAGCTTAGGTGGTCTGTGCCGGGCGCCTCTGGCATCCCTGCTCCAAAAATGCGAACGTCTGCAGATAGCTCACAAGCAGAAAGAGCTAGCCTGGAAAGCTGTTGCTCAGCCTCATCTGCCCATGGCACTGCTCGCACAGAGGCACAGAGACTGGGGCTGCTTGCTTGTCTTGTCCCCTCAAACTTCAAACGTATCTTAGGTGGTCCGTGCCGGGCGCCTCCGGCAGCCCTGCTCCGAAAATGCGAACGTCTGCAGATAGCTCGCAGGCAGAAAGAGCTAGCCTGGAAAGCTGTTGCTCAGCCTCATCTGCCCATGGCACTGCTCGCACAGAGGCACAGAGACTGGGGCTGCTTGCTTGTCTTGTCCCCTCAAACTTCAAACGTATCTTAGGTGGTCCGTGCCGGGCGCATCCGGCAGCCCTGCTCCGAAAATGCGAACGTCTGCAGATAGCTCGCAGGCAGAAAGAGCTAGCCTGGAAAGCTGTTGCTCAGCCTCATCTGCCCATGGCACTGCTCGCACAGAGGCACAGAGACTGGGGCTGCTTGCTTGTCTTGTCCCCTCAACCTTCAAAAGTAGCTTAGGTGGTCTGTGCCGGGCGCCTCCGGCAGCCCTGCTCCGAAAATGCAAACGTCTGCAGATAGCTCGCAGGCAGAAAGAGCTAGCCTGGAAAGCTGTTGCTCAGCCTCATCTGCCCATGGCACTGCTCGCACAGAGGCACAGAGACTGGGGCTGCTTGCTTGTCTTGTCCCCTCAAACTTCAAACGTAGCTTAGGTGGTCTGTGCCGGGCGCCGCCGGCAGCCCTGCTCCAAAAATGCGAACGTCTGCAGATAGCTCGCAGGCAGAAAGAGCTAGCCTGGAAAGCTGATGCTCAGCCTCATCTGCCCATGGCACTGCTCGCACAGAGGCACAGAGACTGGGGCTGCTTGCTTGTCTTGTCCCCTCAAACGTCAAATGTAGCTTAGGTGGTTCGTGCCGGGCGCATCCGGCAGCCCTGCTCCGAAAATGCAAACGTCTGCAGATAGCTCGCAGGCAGAAAGAGCTAGCCTGGAAAGCTGTTGCTCAGCCTCATCTGCCCATGGCACTGCTCGCACAGAGGCACAGAGACTGAGGCTGCTTGCTTCTCTTCCCCCTCAAACTTCAAAGGTAGCTTAGGTGGTCCGTGCCGGGCGCCTCCGGCAGCCCTGCTCCGAAAATGCAAACGTCTGCAGATAGCTCGCAGGCAGAAAGAGCTAGCCTGGAAAGCTGTTGCTCAGCCTCATCTGCCCATGGCACTGCTCGCACAGAGGCACAGAGACTGGGGCTGCTTGCTTGTCTTGTCCCCTCAAACTTCAAACGTAGTTTAGGTGGTCCGTGCCGGGCGCCTCCGGCAGCCCTGCTCCGAAAATGCGAACGTCTGCAGATAGCTCGTAGGCAGAAAGAGCTAGCCTGGAAAGCTGTTGCTCAGCCTCGTCTGCCCATGGCACTGCTCGCACAGAGGCACAGAGACTGGGGCTTCTTGCTTGTCTTGTCCCCTCAGACTTCAAACGTAGCTTAGGTGGTCTGTGCCGTGCGCCTCCGGCAGCCCTGCTCCGAAAATGCAAACGTCTGCAGATAGCTCGCAGGCAGAAAGAGCTAGCCTGGAAAGCTGTTGCTCAGCCTCATTTGCCCATGGCACTGCTCGCACAGAGGCACAGAGTCTGAGGCTGCTTGCTTGTCTTCCCCCTCAAACTTCAAACGTAGCTTAGGTGGTCCGTGCCGGGCGCATCCGGCAGCCCTGCTCCAAAAATGCAAACGTCTGCAGATAGCTCGCAGGCAGAAAGAGCTAGCCTGGAAAGCTGTTGCTCAGCCTCATCTGCCCATGGCACTGCTCGCACAGAGGCACAGAGACTGGGGCTGCTTGCTTGTCTTGCCCCCTCAAACTTCAAACGTAGCTTAGGTGGTCCGTGCCGGGCGCCTCCGGCAGCCCTGCTCCGAAAATGCGAACGTCTGCAGATAGCTCGCAGGCAGAAAGAGCTAGCCTGGAAAGCTGTTGCTCAGCCTCATCTGCCCATGGCACTGCTCGCACAGAGGCACAGAGACTGGGGCTGCTTGCTTGTCTTGCCCCCTCAACCTTCAAACGTAGCTTAGGTGGTCTGTGCCGGGCGCCTCCGGCAGCCCTGCTCCGAAAATGCAAACGTCTGCAGATAGCTCGCAGGCAGAAAGAGCTAGCCTGGAAAGCTGTTGCTCAGCCTCATCTGCCCATGGCACTGCTCGCACAGAGGCACAGAGACTGGGGCTGCTTGCTTGTCTTGTCCCCTCAACCTTCAAACGTAGCTTAGGTGGTCTGTGTCGTGCGCCTCCGGCAGCCCTGCTCCGAAAATGCAAACGTCTGCAGATAGCTCGCAGGCAGAAAGAGCTAGCCTGGAAAGCTGTTGCTCAGCCTCATCTGCCCATGGCACTGCTCGCACAGAGGCACAGAGACTGGGGCTGCTTGCTTGTCTTGTCCCCTCAAACTTCAAATGTAGCTTAGGTGGTCCGTGCCGGGCGCATCCGTCAGCCCTGCTCCAAAATTGCGAACGTCTGCAGATAGCTCGCAGGCAGAAAGAGCTAGCCTGGAAAGCTGTTGCTCAGCCTCATCTGCCCATGGCACTGCTCGCACAGAGGCACAGAGACTGGGGCTGCTTGCTTGTCTTGTCCCCTCAAACTTCAAACGTAGCTTAGGTGGTCTGTGCCGGGCGCCTCTGGCATCCCTGCTCCAAAAATGCGAACGTCTGCAGATAGCTCACAGCCAGAAAGAGCTAGCCTGGAAAGCTGTTGCTCAGCCTCATCTGCCCATGGCACTGCTCGCACAGAGGCACAGAGACTGGGGCTGCTTGCTTGTCTTGTCCCCTCAAACTTCAAACGTAGCTTAGGTGGTCCGTGCCGGGCGCCTCCGGCAGCCCTGCTCCGAAAATGCGAACGTCTGCAGATAGCTCGCAGGCAGAAAGAGCTAGCCTGGAAAGCTGTTGCTCAGCCTCATCTGCCCATGGCACTGCTCGCACAGAGGCACAGAGACTGGGGCTGCTTGCTTGTCTTGTCCCCTCAAACTTCAAACGTATCTTAGGTGGTCCGTGCCGGGCGCATCCGGCAGCCCTGCTCCGAAAATGCGAACGTCTGCAGATAGCTCGCAGGCAGAAAGAGCTAGCCTGGAAAGCTGTTGCTCAGCCTCATCTGCCCATGGCACTGCTCGCACAGAGGCACAGAGACTGGGGCTGCTTGCTTGTCTTGTCCCCTCAACCTTCAAACGTAGCTTAGGTGGTCTGTGCCGGGCGCCTCCGGCAGCCCTGCTCCGAAAATGCAAACGTCTGCAGATAGCTCGCAGGCAGAAAGAGCTAGCCTGGAAAGCTGTTGCTCAGCCTCATCTGCCCATGGCACTGCTCGCACAGAGGCACAGAGACTGGGGCTGCTTGCTTGTCTTGTCCCCTCAACCTTCAAACGTAGCTTAGGTGGTCTGTGCCGGGCGCCGCCGGCAGCCCTGCTCCAAAAATGCGAACGTCTGCAGATAGCTCGCAGGCAGAAAGAGCTAGCCTGGAAAGCTGATGCTCAGCCTCATCTGCCCATGGCACTGCTCGCACAGAGGCACAGAGACTGGGGCTGCTTGCTTGTCTTGTCCCCTCAAACGTCAAATGTAGCTTAGGTGGTCCGTGCCGGGCGCCTCCGGCAGCCCTGCTCCGAAAATGCGAACGTCTGCAGATAGCTCGCAGGCAGAAAGAGCTAGCCTGGAAAGCTGTTGCTCAGCCTCATCTGCCCATGGCACTGCTCGCACAGAGGAACAGAGACTGAGGCTGCTTGCTTGTCTTCCCCCTCAAACTTCAAACGTAGCTTAGGTGGTCTGTGCCGAGCGCATCCGGCAGCCCTGCTCCGAAAATGCAAACGTCTGCAGATAGCTCGCAGGCAGAAAGAGCTAGCCTGGAAAGCTGTTGCTCAGCCTCATCTGCCCATGGCACTGCTCGCACAGAGGCACAGAGACTGGGGCTGCTTGCTTGTCTTGTCCCCTCAAACGTCAAATGTAGCTTAGGTGGTCCGTGCCGGGCGCCTCCGGCAGCCCTGCTCCGAAAATGCAAACGTCTGCAGATAGCTCGCAGGCAGAAAGAGCTAGCCTGGAAAGCTGTTGCTCAGCCTCATCTGCCCATGGCACTGCTCGCACAGAGGCACAGAGACTGGGGCTGCTTGCTTGTCTTGTCCCCTCAACCTTCAAACGTAGCTTAGGTGGTCTGTGTCGTGCGCCTCCGGCAGCCCTGCTCCGAAAATGCAAACGTCTGCAGATAGCTCGCAGGCAGAAAGAGCTAGCCTGGAAAGCTGTTGCTCAGCCTCATCTGCCCATGGCACTGCTCGCACAGAGGCACAGAGACTGGGGCTGCTTGCTTGTCTTGTCCCCTCAAACTTCAAATGTAGCTTAGGTGGTCCGTGCCGGGCGCATCCGTCAGCCCTGCTCCAAAATTGCGAACGTCTGCAGATAGCTCGCAGGCAGAAAGAGCTAGCCTGGAAAGCTGTTGCTCAGCCTCATCTGCCCATGGCACTGCTCGCACAGAGGCACAGAGACTGGGGCTGCTTGCTTGTCTTGTCCCCTCAAACTTCAAACGTAGCTTAGGTGGTCTGTGCCGGGCGCCTCTGGCATCCCTGCTCCAAAAATGCGAACGTCTGCAGATAGCTCACAGGCAGAAAGAGCTAGCCTGGAAAGCTGTTGCTCAGCCTCATCTGCCCATGGCACTGCTCGCACAGAGGCACAGAGACTGGGGCTGCTTGCTTGTCTTGTCCCCTCAAACTTCAAACGTAGCTTAGGTGGTCCGTGCCGGGCGCCTCCGGCAGCCCTGCTCCGAAAATGCGAACGTCTGCAGATAGCTCGCAGGCAGAAAGAGCTAGCCTGGAAAGCTGTTGCTCAGCCTCATCTGCCCATGGCACTGCTCGCACAGAGGCACAGAGACTGGGGCTGCTTGCTTGTCTTGTCCCCTCAAACTTCAAACGTATCTTAGGTGGTCCGTGCCGGGCGCATCCGGCAGCCCTGCTCCGAAAATGCGAACGTCTGCAGATAGCTCGCAGGCAGAAAGAGCTAGCCTGGAAAGCTGTTGCTCAGCCTCATCTGCCCATGGCACTGCTCGCACAGAGGCACAGAGACTGGGGCTGCTTGCTTGTCTTGTCCCCTCAACCTTCAAACGTAGCTTAGGTGGTCTGTGCCGGGCGCCTCCGGCAGCCCTGCTCCGAAAATGCAAACGTCTGCAGATAGCTCGCAGGCAGAAAGAGCTAGCCTGGAAAGCTGTTGCTCAGCCTCATCTGCCCATGGCACTGCTCGCACAGAGGCACAGAGACTGGGGCTGCTTGCTTGTCTTGTCCCCTCAACCTTCAAACGTAGCTTAGGTGGTCTGTGCCGGGCGCCGCCGGCAGCCCTGCTCCAAAAATGCGAACGTCTGCAGATAGCTCGCAGGCAGAAAGAGCTAGCCTGGAAAGCTGATGCTCAGCCTCATCTGCCCATGGCACTGCTCGCACAGAGGCACAGAGACTGGGGCTGCTTGCTTGTCTTGTCCCCTCAAACGTCAAATGTAGCTTAGGTGGTCCGTGCCGGGCGCCTCCGGCAGCCCTGCTCCGAAAATGCGAACGTCTGCAGATAGCTCGCAGGCAGAAAGAGCTAGCCTGGAAAGCTGTTGCTCAGCCTCATCTGCCCATGGCACTGCTCGCACAGAGGAACAGAGACTGAGGCTGCTTGCTTGTCTTCCCCCTCAAACTTCAAAGGTAGCTTAGGTGGTCCGTGCCGGGCGCCTCCGGCAGCCCTGCTCCGAAAATGCAAACGTCTGCAGATAGCTCGCAGGCAGAAAGAGCTAGCCTGGAAAGCTGTTGCTCAGCCTCATCTGCCCATGGCACTGCTCGCACAGAGGCACAGAGACTGGGGCTGCTTGCTTGTCTTGCCCCCTCAAACTTCAAACGTAGTTTAGGTGGTCCGTGCCGGGCGCCTCCGGCAGCCCTACTCCGAAAATGCAAACGTCTGCAGATAGCTCGCAGGCAGAAAGAGCTAGCCTGGAAAGCTGTTGCTCAGCCTCGTCTGCCCATGGCACTGCTCGCACAGAGGCACAGAGACTGGGGCTGCTTGCTTGTCTTGTCCCCTCAGACTTCAAACGTAGCTTAGGTGGTCTGTGCCGTGCGCCTCCGGCAGCCCTGCTCCGAAAATGCAAACGTCTGCAGATAGCTCGCAGGCAGAAAGAGCTAGCCTGGAAAGCTGTTGCTCAGCCTCATTTGCCCATGGCACTGCTCGCACAGAGGCACAGAGTCTGAGGCTGCTTGCTTGTCTTCCCCCTCAAACTTCAAACGTAGCTTAGGTGGTCCGTGCCGGGCGCCTCCGGCAGCCCTGCTCCAAAAATGCAAACGTCTGCAGATAGCTCGCAGGCAGAAAGAGCTAGCCTGGAAAGCTGTTGCTCAGCCTCATCTGCCCATGGCACTGCTCGCACAGAGGCACAGAGACTGGGGCTGCTTGCTTGTCTTGCCCCCTCAAACTTCAAACGTAGCTTAGGTGGTCCGTGCCGGGCGCCTCCGGCAGCCCTGCTCCGAAAATGCGAACGTCTGCAGATAGCTCGCAGGCAGAAAGAGCTAGCCTGGAAAGCTGTTGCTCAGCCTCATCTGCCCATGGCACTGCTCGCACAGAGGCACAGAGACTGGGGCTGCTTGCTTGTCTTGTCCCCTCAAACGTCAAATGTAGCTTAGGTGGTCCGTGCCGGGCGCCTCCGGCAGCCCTGCTCCGAAAATGCGAACGTCTGCAGATAGCTCGCAGGCAGAAAGAGCTAGCCTGGAAAGCTGTTGCTCAGCCTCATCTGCCCATGGCACTGCTCGCACAGAGGCACAGAGACTGGGGCTGCTTGCTTGTCTTGTCCCCTCAAACTTCAAACGTATCTTAGGTGGTCCGTGCCGGGCGCATCCGGCAGCCCTGCTCCGAAAATGCAAACGTCTGCAGATAGCTCGCAGGCAGAAAGAGCTAGCCTGGAAAGCTGTTGCTCAGCCTCATCTGCCCATGGCACTGCTCGCACAGAGGCACAGAGACTGGGGCTGCTTGCTTGTCTTGTCCCCTCAACCTTCAAACGTAGCTTAGGTGGTCTGTGCCGGGCGCCTCCGGCAGCCCTGCTCCGAAAATGCGAACGTCTGCAGATAGCTCGCAGGCAGAAAGAGCTAGCCTGGAAAGCTGTTGCTCAGCCTCATCTGCCCATGGCACTGCTCGCACAGAGGCACAGAGACTGGGGCTGCTTGCTTGTCTTGTCCCCTCAAACGTCAAATGTAGCTTAGGTGGTCCGTGCCGGGCGCCTCCGGCAGCCCTGCTCCGAAAATGCGAACGTCTGCAGATAGCTCGCAGGCAGAAAGAGCTAGCCTGGAAAGCTGTTGCTCAGCCTCATCTGCCCATGGCACTGCTCGCACAGAGGCACAGAGACTGAGGCTGTTTGCTTGTCTTCCCCCTCAAACTTCAAACGTAGCTTAGGTGGTCTGTGCCGAGCGCATCCGGCAGCCCTGCTCCGAAAATGCAAACGTCTGCAGATAGCTCGCAGGCAGAAAGAGCTAGCCTGGAAAGCTGTTGCTCAGCCTCATCTGCCCATGGCACTGCTCGCACAGAGGCACAGAGACTGGGGCTGCTTGCTTGTCTTGTCCCCTCAAACGTCAAATGTAGCTTAGGTGGTCCGTGCCGGGCGCCTCCGGCAGCCCTGCTCCGAAAATGCAAACGTCTGCAGATAGCTCGCAGGCAGAAAGAACTAGCCTGGAAAGCTGTTGCTCAGCCTCATCTGCCCATGGCACTGCTCGCACAGAGGCACAGAGACTGAGGCTGCTTGCTTGTCTTCCCCCTCAAACTTCAAAGGTAGCTTAGGTGGTCCGTGCCGGGCGCCTCCGGCAGCCCTGCTCCGAAAATGCAAACGTCTGCAGATAGCTCGCAGGCAGAAAGAGCTAGCCTGGAAAGCTGTTGCTCAGCCTCATCTGCCCATGGCACTGCTCGCACAGAGGCACAGAGACTGGGGCTGCTTGCTTGTCTTGCCCCCTCAAACTTCAAACGTAGTTTAGCTGGTCCGTGCCGGGCGCCTCCGGCAGCCCTGCTCCGAAAATGCGAACGTCTGCAGATAGCTCGCAGGCAGAAAGAGCTAGCCTGGAAAGCTGTTGCTCAGCCTCGTCTGCCCATGGCACTGCTCGCACAGAGGCACAGAGACTGGGGCTGCTTGCTTGTCTTGTCCCCTCAGACTTCAAACGTAGCTTAGGTGGTCTGTGCCGTGCGCCTCCGGCAGCCCTGCTCCGAAAATGCAAACGTCTGCAGATAGCTCGCAGGCAGAAAGAGCTAGCCTGGAAAGCTGTTGCTCAGCCTCATTTGCCCATGGCACTGCTCGCACAGAGGCACAGAGTCTGAGGCTGCTTGCTTGTCTTCCCCCTCAAACTTCAAACGTAGCTTAGGTGGTCCGTGCCGGGCGCATCCGGCAGCCCTGCTCCAAAAATGCAAACGTCTGCAGATAGCTCGCAGGCAGAAAGAGCTAGCCTGGAAAGCTGTTGCTCAGCCTCATCTGCCCATGGCACTGCTCGCACAGAGGCACAGAGACTGAGGCTGCTTGCTTGTCTTGCCCCCTCAAACTTCAAACGTAGCTTAGGTGGTCCGTGCCGGGCGCCTCCGGCAGCCCTGCTCCGAAAATGCGAACGTCTGCAGATAGCTCGCAGGCAGAAAGAGCTAGCCTGGAAAGCTGTTGCTCAGCCTCATCTGCCCATGGCACTGCTCGCACAGAGGCACAGAGACTGGGGCTGCTTGCTTGTCTTGTCCCCTCAAACGTCAAATGTAGCTTAGGTGGTCCGTGCCGGGCGCCTCCGGCAGCCCTGCTCCGAAAATGCAAACGTCTGCAGATAGCTCGCAGGCAGAAAGAGCTAGCCTGGAAAGCTGTTGCTCAGCCTCATCTGCCCATGGCACTGCTCGCACAGAGGCACAGAGACTGGGGCTGCTTGCTTGTCTTCCCCCTCAAACTTCAAACGTAGCTTAGGTGGTCCGTGCCGGGCGCCTCCGGCAGCCCTGCTCCGCAAATGCAAACGTCTGCAGATAGCTCGCAGGCAGAAAGAGCTAGCCTGGAAAGCTGTTGCTCAGCCTCATCTGCCCATGGCACTGCTCGCACAGAGGCACAGAGACTGGGGCTGCTTGCTTGTCTTGTCCCCTCAACCTTCAAACGTAGCTTAGGTGGTCTGTGCCGGGCGCCTCCGGCAGCCCTGCTCCAAAAATGCGAACGTTTGCAGATAGCTCGCAGGCAGAAAGAGCTAGCCTGGAAAGCTGTTGCTCAGCCTCATCTGCCCATGGCACTGCTCGCACAGAGGCACAGAGACTGGGGCTGCTTGCTTGTTTTGTCCCCTCAAACTTCAAACGTAGCTTAGGTGGTCTGTGCCGGGCGCCTCCGGCAGCCCTGCTCCGAAAATGCAAACGTCTGCAGATAGCTCGCAGGCAGAAAGAGCTAGCCTGGAAAGCTGTTGCTCAGCCTCATCTGCCCATGGCACTGCTCGCACAGAGGCACAGAGACTGAGGCTGCTTGCTTGTCTTACCCCTCAAACTTCAAATGTAGCTTAGGTTGTCCGTGCCAAGCGCATCCGGCAGCCCTGCTCCGAAAATGCAAACGTCTGCAGATAGCTCGCAGGCAGAAAGAGCTAGCCTGGAAAGCTGTTGCTCAGCCTCATCTGCCCATGGCACTGCTCGCACAGAGGCACAGAGACTGGGGCTGCTTGCTTGTCTTGTCCCCTCAACCTTCAAACGTAGCTTAGGTGGTCTGTGCCGGGCGCATCCGGCAGCCCTGCTCCGAAAATGCAAACGTCTGCAGATAGCTCGCAGGCAGAAAGAGCTAGCCTGGAAAGCTGTTGCTCAGCCTCATCTGCCCATGGCACTGCTCGCACAGAGGCACAGAGACTGGGGCTGCTTGCTTGTCTTGCCCCCTCAAACTTCAAACGTAGTTTAGGTGGTCCGTGCCGGGCGCCTCCGGCAGCCCTGCTCCGAAAATGCGAACGTCTGCAGATAGCTCGCAGGCAGAAAGAGCTAGCCTGGAAAGCTGTTGCTCAGCCTCGTCTGCCCATGGCACTGCTCGCACAGAGGCACAGAGACTGGGGCTGCTTGCTTGTTTTGTCCCCTCAAACTTCAAACGTAGCTTAGGTGGTCTGTGCCGGGCGCCTCCGGCAGCCCTGCTCCGAAAATGCAAACGTCTGCAGATAGCTCGCAGGCAGAAAGAGCTAGCCTGGAAAGCTGTTGCTCAGCCTCATCTGCCCATGGCACTGCTCGCACAGAGGCACAGAGACTGAGGCTGCTTGCTTGTCTTACCCCTCAAACTTCAAATGTAGCTTAGGTTGTCCGTGCCAAGCGCATCCGGCAGCCCTGCTCCGAAAATGCAAACGTCTGCAGATAGCTCGCAGGCAGAAAGAGCTAGCCTGGAAAGCTGTTGCTCAGCCTCATCTGCCCATGGCACTGCTCGCACAGAGGCACAGAGACTGGGGCTGCTTGCTTGTCTTGTCCCCTCAAACTTCAAACGTAGCTTAGGTGGTCTGTGCCGGGCGCCTCCGGCAGCCCTGCTCCAAAAATGCGAACGTCTGCAGATAGCTCGCAGGCAGAAAGAGCTAGCCTGGAAAGCTGTTGCTCAGCCTCATCTGCCCATGGCACTGCTCGCACAGAGGCACAGAGACTGAGGCTGCTTGCTTGTCTTACCCCTCAAACTTCAAATGTAGCTTAGGTTGTCCGTGCCAAGCGCATCCGGCAGCCCTGCTCCGAAAATGCAAACGTCTGCAGATAGCTCGCAGGCAGAAAGAGCTAGCCTGGAAAGCTGTTGCTCAGCCTCATCTGCCCATGGCACTGCTCGCACAGAGGCACAGAGACTGGGGCTGCTTGCTTGTCTTGTCCCCTCAACCTTCAAACGTATCTTAGGTGGTCTGTGCCGGGCGCCTCCGGCAGCCCTGCTCCGAAAATGCGAACGTCTGCAGATAGCTCGCAGGCAGAAAGAGCTAGCCTGGAAAGCTGTTGCTCAGCCTCATCTGCCCATGGCACTGCTCGCACAGAGGCACAGAGACTGGGGCTGCTTGCTTGTCTTGTCCCCTCAAACGTCAAATGTAGCTTAGGTGGTCCGTGGCGGGCGCCTCCGGCAGCCCTGCTCCGAAAATGCGAACGTCTGCAGATAGCTCGCAGGCAGAAAGAGCTAGCCTGGAAAGCTGTTGCTCAGCCTCATCTGCCCATGGCACTGCTCACACAGAGGCACAGAGACTGAGGCTGCTTGCTTGTCTTCCCCCTCAAACTTCAAACGTAGCTTAGGTGGTCTGTGCCGGGCGCCTCCGGCAGCCCTGCTCCGAAAATGCAAACGTCTGCAGATAGCTCGCAGGCAGAAAGAGCTAGCCTGGAAAGCTGTTGCTCAGCCTCATCTGCCCATGGCACTGCTCGCACAGAGGCACAGAGACTGGGGCTGCTTGCTTGTCTTGCCCCCTCAAACTTCAAACGTAGTTTAGGTGGTCCGTGCCGGGCGCCTCCGGCAGCCCTGCTCCGAAAATGCGAACGTCTGCAGATAGCTCGCAGGCAGAAAGAGCTAGCCTGGAAAGCTGTTGCTCAGCCTCGTCTGCCCATGGCACTGCTCGCACAGAGGCACAGAGACTGGGGCTGCTTGCTTGTCTTGTCCCCTCAGACTTCAAACGTAGCTTAGGTGGTCTGTGCCGGGCGCCTCCGGCAGCCCTGCTCCGAAAATGCAAACGTCTGCAGATAGCTCGCAGGCAGAAAGAGCTAGCCTGGAAAGCTGTTGCTCAGCCTCATCTGCCCATGGCACTGCTCGCACAGAGGCACAGAGACTGGGGCTGCTTGCTTGTCTTGCCCCCTCAAACTTCAAACGTAGCTTAGGTGGTCCGTGCCGGGCGCCTCCGGCAGCCCTGCTCCGAAAATGCAAACGTCTGCAGATAGCTCGCAGGCAGAAAGAGCTAGCCTGGAAAGCTGTTGCTCAGCCTCATCTGCCCATGGCACTGCTCGCACAGAGGCACAGAGACTGGGGCTGCTTGCTTGTCTTGTCCCCTCAAACGTCAAATGTAGCTTAGGTGGTCCGTGCCGGGCGCCTCCGGCAGCCCTGCTCCAAAAATGCAAACGTCTGCAGATAGCTCGCAGGCAGAAAGAGCTAGCCTGGAAAGCTGTTGCTCAGCCTCATCTGCCCATGGCACTGCTCGCACAGAGGCACAGAGACTGGGGCTGCTTGCTTGTCTTCCCCCTCAAACTTCAAACGTAGCTTAGGTGGTCCGTGCCGGGCGCCTCCGGCAGCCCTGCTCCGAAAATGCGAACGTCTGCAGATAGCTCGCAGGCAGAAAGAGCTAGCCTGGAAAGCTGTTGCTCAGCCTCATCTGCCCATGGCACTGCTCGCACAGAGGCACAGAGACTGGGGCTGCTTGCTTGTCTTGTCCCCTCAAACTTCAAACGTAGCTTAGGTGGTCTGTGCCGGGCGCCTCCGGCAGCCCTGCTCCAAAAATGCGAACGTTTGCAGATAGCTCGCAGGCAGAAAGAGCTAGCCTGGAAAGCTGTTGCTCAGCCTCATCTGCCCATGGCACTGCTCGCACAGAGGCACAGAGACTGGGGCTGCTTGCTTGTTTTGTCCCCTCAAACTTCAAACGTAGCTTAGGTGGTCTGTGCCGGGCGCCTCCGGCAGCCCTGCTCCGAAAATGCAAACGTCTGCAGATAGCTCGCAGGCAGAAAGAGCTAGCCTGGAAAGCTGTTGCTCAGCCTCATCTGCCCATGGCACTGCTCGCACAGAGGCACAGAGACTGAGGCTGCTTGCTTGTCTTACCCCTCAAACTTCAAAAGTAGCTTAGGTTGTCCGTGCCAAGCGCATCCGGCAGCCCTGCTCCGAAAATGCAAACGTCTGCAGATAGCTCGCAGGCAGAAAGAGCTAGCCTGGAAAGCTGTTGCTCAGCCTCATCTGCCCATGGCACTGCTCGCACAGAGGCACAGAGACTGGGGCTGCTTGCTTGTCTTGCCCCCTCAAACTTCAAACGTAGCTTAGGTGGTCTGTGCCGGGCGCCTCCGGCAGCCCTGCTCCAAAAATGCGAACGTCTGCAGATAGCTCGCAGGCAGAAAGAGCTAGCCTGGAAAGCTGTTGCTCAGCCTCATCTGCCCATGGCACTGCTCGCACAGAGGCACAGAGACTGGGGCTGCTTGCTTGTCTTGTCCCCTCAAACTTCAAACGTAACTTAGGTGGTCCGTGCCGGGCGCCTCCGGCAGCCCTGCTCCAAAAATGCGAACGTCTGCAGATGGCTCGCAGGCAGAAAGAGCTAGCCTGGAAAGCTGTTGCTCAGCCTCATCTGCCCATGGCACTGCTCGCACAGAGGCACAGAGACTGGGGCTGCTTGCTTGTTTTGCACCCTCAAACTTCAAACGTAGCTTAGGTGGTCTGTGCCGGGCGCGTCCCGCAGCACTGCTCTGAAAATGCGAACGTCTGCAGATAGCTCGCAGGCAGAAAGAGCTAGCCTGGAAAGCTGTTGCTCAGCCTCATCTGCCCATGGCACTGCTCGCACAGAGGCACAGAGACTGGGGCTGCTTGCTTGTCTTGTCCCCTCAAACGTCAAATGTAGCTTAGGTGGTCCGTGCCGTGCGCCTCCGGCAGCCCTGCTCCGAAAATGCAAACATCTGCAGATAGCTCGCAGGCAGAAAGAGCTAGCCTGGAAAGCTGTTGCTCAGCCTCATCTGCCCATGGCACTGCTCGCACAGAGGCACAGAGACTGAGGCTGCTTGCTTGTCTTCCCCCTCAAACTTCAAAGGTAGCTTAGGTGGTCTGTGCCGGGCGCCTCCGGCAGCCCTGCTCCGAAAATGCAAACGTCTGCAGATAGCTCGCAGGCAGAAAGAGCTAGCCTGGAAAGCTGTTGCTCAGCCTCATCTGCCCATGGCACTGCTCGCACAGAGGCACAGAGTCTGAGGCTGCTTGCTTGTCTTCCCCCTCAAACTTCAAACGTAGCTTAGGTGGTCCGTGCCGGGCGCATCCGGCAGCCCTGCTCCAAAAATGCAAACGTCTGCAGATAGCTCGCAGGCAGAAAGAGCTAGCCTGGAAAGCTGTTGCTCAGCCTCATCTGCCCATGGCACTGCTCGCACAGAGGCACAGAGACTGGGGCTGCTTGCTTGTCTTGCCCCCTCAAACTTCAAACGTAGCTTAGGTGGTCTGTGCCGGGCACCTCCGGCAGCCCTGCTCCAAAAATGCGAACGTCTGCAGATAGCTCGCAGGCAGAAAGAGCTAGCCTGGAAAGCTGTTGCTCAGCCTCATCTGCCCATGGCACTGCTCGCACAGAGGCACAGAGACTGGGGCTGCTTGCTTGTCTTGTCCCCTCAAACTTCAAACGTAACTTAGGTGGTCCGTGCCGGGCGCCTCCGGCAGCCCTGCTCCAAAAATGCGAACGTCTGCAGATAGCTCGCAGGCAGAAAGAGCTAGCCTGGAAAGCTGTTGCTCAGCCTCATCTGCCCATGGCACTGCTCGCACAGAGGCACAGAGACTGGGGCTGCTTGCTTGTTTTGCCCACTCAAACTTCAAACGTAGCTTAGGTGGTCTGTGCCGGGCGCGTCCCGCAGCACTGCTCTGAAAATGCGAACGTCTGCAGATAGCTCGCAGGCAGAAAGAGCTAGCCTGGAAAGCTGTTGCTCAGCCTCATCTGCCCATGGCACTGCTCGCACAGAGGCACAGAGACTGAGGCTGCTTGCTTGTCTTCCCCCTCAAACTTCAAAGGTAGCTTAGGTGGTCTGTGCCGTGCGCCTCCGGCAGCCCTGCTCCGAAAATGCAAACGTCTGCAGATAGCTCGCAGGCAGAAAGAGCTAGCCTGGAAAGCTGTTGCTCAGCCTCATCTGCCCATGGCACTGCTCGCACAGAGGCACAGAGTCTGAGGCTGCTTGCTTGTCTTCCCCCTCAAACTTCAAACGTAGATTAGGTGGTCCGTGCCGGGCGCATCCGGCAGCCCTGCTCCAAAAATGCAAACGTCTGCAGATAGCTCGCAGGCAGAAAGAGCTAGCCTGGAAAGCTGTTGCTCAGCCTCATCTGCCCATGGCACTGCTCGCACAGAGGCACAGAGACTGGGGCTGCTTGCTTGTCTTGCCCCCTCAAACTTCAAACGTAGCTTAGGTGGTCCGTGCCGGGCGCCTCCGGCAGCCCTGCTCCGAAAATGCAAACGTCTGCAGATAGCTCGCAGGCAGAAAGAGCTAGCCTGGAAAGCTGTTGCTCAGCCTCATCTGCCCATGGCACTGCTCGCACAGAGGCACAGAGACTGGGGCTGCTTGCTTGTCTTGTCCCCTCAAACGTCAAACGTTGCTTAGGTGGTCTGTGCCGGGCGCCTCCGGCAGCCCTGCTCCAAAAATGCAAACGTCTGCAGATACCTCGCAGGCAGAAAGAGCTAGCCTGGAAAGCTGTTGCTCAGCCTCATCTGCCCATGGCACTGCTCGCACAGAGGCACAGAGACTGGGGCTGCTTGCTTGTCTTCCCCCTCAAACTTCAAACGTAGCTTAGGTGGTCCGTGCCGGGCGCCTCCGGCAGCCCTGCTCCGAAAATGCAAACGTCTGCAGATAGCTCGCAGGCAGAAAGAGCTAGCCTGGAAAGCTGTTGCTCAGCCTCATCTGCCCATGGCACTGCTCGCACAGAGGCACAGAGACTGGGGCTGCTTGCTTGTCTTGTCCCCTCAACCTTCAAACGTAGCTTAGGTGGTCTGTGCCGGGCGCCTCCGGCAGCCCTGCTCCAAAAATGCGAACGTTTGCAGATAGCTCGCAGGCAGAAAGAGCTAGCCTGGAAAGCTGTTGCTCAGCCTCATCTGCCCATGGCACTGCTCACACAGAGGCACAGAGACTGGGGCTGCTTGCTTGTTTTGTCCCCTCAAACTTCAAACGTAGCTTAGGTGGTCTGTGCCGGGCGCCTCCGGCAGCCCTGCTCCGAAAATGCAAACGTCTGCAGATAGTTCGCAGGCAGAAAGAGCTAGCCTGGAAAGCTGTTGCTCAGCCTCATCTGCCCATGGCACTGCTCGCACAGAGGCACAGAGACTGAGGCTGCTTGCTTGTCTTACCCCTCAAACTTCAAATGTAGCTTAGGTTGTCCGTGCCAAGCGCATCCGGCAGCCCTGCTCCGAAAATGCAAACGTCTGCAGATAGCTCGCAGGCAGAAAGAGCTAGCCTGGAAAGCTGTTGCTCAGCCTCATCTGCCCATGGCACTGCTCGCACAGAGGCACAGAGACTGGGGCTGCTTGCT
The DNA here is from genome assembly GCF_030867145.1 of Opisthocomus hoazin. Taxonomy (NCBI): domain Eukaryota; kingdom Metazoa; phylum Chordata; class Aves; order Opisthocomiformes; family Opisthocomidae; genus Opisthocomus; species Opisthocomus hoazin. Next base: position 189,246 of record NW_027448778.1, read on the forward strand.
TGTCTTGCCCCCTCAACCTTCAAACGTAGCTTAGGTGGTCTGTGTCGGGCGCCTCCGGCAGCGCTGCTCCAAAAATGCGAACGTCTGCAGATAGCTCGCAGGCAGAAAGAGCTAGCCTGGAAAGCTGTTGCTCAGCCTCATCTGCCCATGGCACTGCTCGCACAGAGGCACAGAGACTGGGGCTGCTTGCTTGTCTTGTCCCCTCAAACTTCAAACGTAACTTAGGTGGTCCGTGCCGGGCGCCTCCGGCAGCCCTGCTCCAAAAATGCGAACGTCTGCAGATAGCTCGCAGGCAGAAAGAGCTAGCCTGGAAAGCTGTTGCTCAGCCTCATCTGCCCATGGCACTGCTCGCAGAGAGGCACAGAGACTGGGGCTGCTTGCTTGTTTTGCCCCCTCAAACTTCAAACGTAGCTTAGGTGGTCTGTGCCGGGCGCGTCCCGCAGCACTGCTCTGAAAATGCGAACGTCTGCAGATAGCTCGCAGGCAGAAAGAGCTAGCCTGAAAAGCTGTTGCTCAGCCTCATCTGCCCATGGCACTGCTCGCACAGAGGCACAGAGACTGGGGCTGCTTGCTTGTCTTGTCCCCTCAAACGTCAAATGTAGCTTAGGTGGTCCGTGCCGGGCGCCTCCGGCAGCCCTGCTCCGAAAATGCAAACATCTGCAGATAGCTCGCAGGCAGAAAGAGCTAGCCTGGAAAGCTGTTGCTCAGCCTCATCTGCCCATGGCACTGCTCGCACAGAGGCACAGAGACTGAGGCTGCTTGCTTGTCTTGTCCCCTCAAACTTCAAACGTAACTTAGGTGGTCCGTGCCGGGTGCCTCCGGCAGCCCTGCTCCAAAAATGCGAACGTCTGCAGATAGCTCGCAGGCAGAAAGAGCTAGCCTGGAAAGCTGTTGCTCAGCCTCATCTGCCCATGGCACTGCTCGCACAGAGGCACAGAGACTGGGGCTGCTTGCTTGTCTTGTCCCCTCAAACTTCAAACGTAGCTTAGGTGGTCTGTGCCGGGCGCCTCTGGCATCCCTGCTCCAAAAATGCGAACGTCTGCAGATAGCTCGCAGGCAGAAAGAGCTAGCCTGGAAAGCTGTTGCTCAGCCTCATCTGCCCATGGCACTGCTCGCACAGAGGCACAGAGACTGGGGCTGCTTGCTTGTCTTGTCCCCTCAAACTTCAAATGTAGCTTAGGTGGTCCGTGCCGGGCGCCTCCGGCAGCCCTGCTCCGAAAATGCAAACGTCTGCAGATAGCTCGCAGGCAGAAAGAGCTAGCCTGGAAAGCTGTTGCTCAGCCTCATCTGCCCATGGCACTGCTCGCACAGAGGCACAGAGACTGGGGCTGCTTACTTGTCTTGTCACCTCAAACTTCAAACGTAGCTTAGGTGGTCCGTGCCGGGCGCCTCTGGCAGCCCTGCTCCAAAAATGCGAACGTCTGCAGGTAGCTCGCAGGCAGAAAGAGCTAGCCTGGAAAGCTGTTGCTCAGCCTCATCTGCCCATGGCACTGCTCGCACAGAGGCACAGAGACTGGGGCTGCTTGCTTGTCTTGTCCCCTCAAACTTCAAACGTATCTTAGGTGATCCGTGCCGGGCGCCTCCGGCAGCCCTGCTCCGAAAATGCAAACGTCTGCAGATAGCTCGCAGGCAGAAAGAGCTAGCCTGGAAAGCTGTTGCTCAGCCTCATCTGCCCATGGCACTGCTCGCACAGAGGCACAGAGACTGAGGCTGCTTGCTTGTCATGCCCCCTCAAACGTCAAATGTACCTTAGGTGCTCCGTGCCGGGCGCATCCGGCAGCCCTGCTCCGAAAAAGCAAACGTCTGCAGATAGCTGGCAGGCAGAAAGAGCTAGCCTGGAAAGCTGTTGCTCAGCCTCATCTGCCCATGGCACTGCTCGCACAGAGGCACAGAGACTGGGGCTGCTTGCTTGTCTTGTCCCCTCAAACTTCAAACGTAGCTTAGGTGGTCTGTGCCGGGCGCCTCCGGCAGCCCTGCTCCGAAAATGCAAACGTCTGCAGATAGCTCGCAGGCAGAAAGAGCTAGCCTGGAAAGCTGTTGCTCAGCCTCATCTGCCCATGGCACTGCTCGCACAGAGGCACAGATACTGGGGCTGCTTGCTTGTTTTGCCCCCTCAAACTTCAAACGTAGCTTAGGTGGTCTGTGCCGGGCGCCTCCGGCAGCCCTGCTCCGAAAATGCGAACGTCTGCAGATAGCTCGCAGGCAGAAAGAGCTAGCCTGGAAAGCTGTTGCTCAGCCTCATCTGCCCATGGCACTGCTCGCACAGAGGCACAGAGACTGGGGCTGCTTGCTTGTCTTGTCCCCTCAAACTTCAAACGTATCTTAGGTGGTCCGTGCCGGGTGTGTCCGGCAGCCCTGCTCCGAAAATGCGAACGTCTGCAGATAGCTCGCAGGCAGAAAGAGCTAGCCTGGAAAGCTGTTGCTCAGCCTCATCTGCCCATGGCACTGCTCGCACAGAGGCACAGAGACTGGGGCTGCTTGCTTGTCTTGTCCCCTCAAACTTCAAACGTAGCTTAGGTGGTCTGTGCCGGGCACCTCCGGCAGCCCTGCTCCGAAAATGCAAACGTCTGCAGATAGCTCGCAGGCAGAAAGAGCTAGCCTGGAAAGCTGTTGCTCAGCCTCATCTGCCCATGGCACTGCTCGCACAGAGGCACAGAAACTGAGGCTGCTTGCTTGTCTTGTCCCCTCAAACTTCAAACGTAGCTTAGGTGGTCTGTGCCGGGCGCCTCCGGCAGCCCTGCTCCGAAAATGCAAACGTCTGCAGATAGCTCGCAGGCAGAAAGAGCTAGCCTGGAAAGCTGTTGCTCAGCCTCATCTGCCCATGGCACTGCTCGCACAGAGGCACAGAGACTGGGGCTGCTTGCTTGTCTTGTCCCCTCAAACTTCAAATGTAGCTTAGGTGGTCCGTGCCGGGCGCATCCGTCAGCCCTGCTCCAAAATTGCGAACGTCTGCAGATAGCTCGCAGGCAGAAAGAGCTAGCCTGGAAAGCTGTTGCTCAGCCTCATCTGCCCATGGCACTGCTCGCACAGAGGCACAGAGACTGGGGCTGCTTGCTTGTCTTGTCCCCTCAAACTTCAAACGTAGCTTAGGTGGTCTGTGCCGGGCGCCTCTGGCATCCCTGCTCCAAAAATGCGAACGTCTGCAGATAGCTCGCAGGCAGAAAGAGCTAGCCTGGAAAGCTGTTGCTCAGCCTCATCTGCCCATGGCACTGCTCGCACAGAGGCACAGAGACTGGGGCTGCTTGCTTGTCTTGTCCCCTCAAACTTCAAATGTAGCTTAGGTGGTCCGTGCCGGGCGCATCCGGCAGCCCTGCTCCGAAAATGCAAACGTCTGCAGATAGCTCGCAGGCAGAAAGAGCTAGCCTGGAAAGCTGTTGCTCAGCCTCATCTGCCCATGGCACTGCTCGCACAGAGGCACAGAGACTGGGGCTGCTTACTTGTCTTGTCCCCTCAAACTTCAAACGTAGCTTAGGTGGTCCGTGCCGGGCGCCTCTGGCAGCCCTGCTCCAAAAATGCGAACGTCTGCAGATAGCTCACAGGCAGAAAGAGCTAGCCTGGAAAGCTGTTGCTCAGCCTCATCTGCCCATGGCACTGCTCGCACAGAGGCACAGAGACTGGGGCTGCTTGCTTGTCTTGTCCCCTCAAACTTCAAACGTATCTTAGGTGATCCGTGCCGGGCGCCTCCGGCAGCCCTGCTCCGAAAATGCAAACGTCTGCAGATAGCTCGCAGGCAGAAAGAGCTAGCCTGGAAAGCTGTTGCTCAGCCTCATCTGCCCATGGCACTGCTCGCACAGAGGCACAGAGACTGGGGCTGCTTGCTTGTCTTGCCCCCTCAAACTTCAAATGTACCTTAGGTGCTCCGTGCCGGGCGCATCCGGCAGCCCTGCTCCGAAAAAGCAAACGTCTGCAGATAGCTCGCAGGCAGAAAGAGCTAGCCTGGAAAGCTGTTGCTCAGCCTCATCTGCCCATGGCACTGCTCGCACAGAGGCACAGAGACTGGGGCTGCTTGCTTGTCTTGTCCCCTCAAACTTCAAACGTAGCTTAGGTGGTCCGTGCCGGGCGCCTCCGGCAGCCCTGCTTCAAAAATGCAAACGTCTGCAGATAGCTCGCAGGCAGAAAGAGCTAGCCTGGAAAGCTGTTGCTCAGCCTCATCTGCCCATGGCACTGCTCGCACAGAGGCACAGAGACTGGGGCTGCTTGCTTGTTTTCCCCCTCAAACTTCAAACGTAGCTTAGGTGGTCCGTGCCGGGCGCCTCCGGCAGCCCTGCTCCGAAAATGCGAACGTCTGCAGATAGCTCGCAGGCAGAAAGAGCTAGCCTGGAAAGCTGTTGCTCAGCCTCATCTGCCCATGGCACTGCTCGCACAGAGGCACAGAGACTGGGGCTGCTTGCTTGTCTTGTCCCCTCAAACTTCAAACGTAGCTTAGGTGGTCCGTGCCGGGCGCCTCCGGCAGCCCTGCTCCGAAAATGCAAACGTCTGCAGATAGCTCGCAGGCAGAAAGAGCTAGCCTGGAAAGCTGTTGCTCAGCCTCATCTGCCCATGGCACTGCTCGCACAGAGGCACAGAGACTGGGGCTGCTTGCTTGTCTTGTCCCCTCAAACTTCAAATGTAGCTTAGGTGGTCCGTGCCGGGCGCATCCGGCAGCCCTGCTCCGAAAATGCGAACGTCTGCAGATAGCTCGCAGGCAGAAAGAGCTAGCCTGGAAAGCTGTTGCTCAGCCTCATCTGCCCATGGCACTGCTCGCACAGAGGCACAGAGACTGGGGCTGCTTGCTTGTCTTGTCCCCTCAAACTTCAAACGTAGCTTAGGTGGTCTGTGCCGGGCGCCTCTGGCATCCCTGCTCCAAAAATGCGAACGTCTGCAGATAGCTCGCAGGCAGAAAGAGCTAGCCTGGAAAGCTGTTGCTCAGCCTCATCTGCCCATGGCACTGCTCGCACAGAGGCACAGAGACTGGGGCTGCTTGCTTGTCTTGTCCCCTCAAACTTCAAACGTAGCTTAGGTGGTCCGTGCCGGGCGCCTCCGGCAGCCCTGCTCCGAAAATGCAAACGTCTGCAGATAGCTCGCAGGCAGAAAGAGCTAGCCTGGAAAGCTGTTGCTCAGCCTCATCTGCCCATGGCACTGCTCGCACAGAGGCACAGAGACTGAGGCTGCTTGCTTGTCTTCCCCCTCAAACTTCAAACGTAGCTTAGGTGGTCCGTGCCGGGCGCCTCCGGCAGCCCTGCTCCAAAAATGCAAACGTCTGCAGATAGCTCGCAGGCAGAAAGAGCTAGCCTGGAAAGCTGTTGCTCAGCCTCATCTGCCCATGGCACTGCTCGCACAGAGGCACAGAGACTGGGGCTGCTTGCTTGTCTTGTCCCCTCAAACTTCAAATGTAGCTTAGGTGGTCCGTGCCGGGCGCATCCGGCAGCCCTGCTCCAAAAATGCGAACGTCTGCAGATAGCTCGCAGGCAGGAAGAGCTAGCCTGGAAAGCTGTTGCTCAGCCTCATCTGCCCATGGCACTGCTCGCACAGAGGCACAGAGACTGGGGCTGCTTGCTTGTCTTGTCCCCTCAAACTTCAAACGTATCTTAGGTGGTCCGTGCCGGGCGCCTCCGGCAGCCCTGCTTGGAAAATGCGAACGTCTGCAGATAGCTCGCAGGCAGAAAGAGCTAGCCTGGAAAGCTGTTGCTCAGCCTCATCTGCCCATGGCACTGCTCGCGCAGAAGCACAGAGACTGGGGCTGCTTGCTTGTCTTGTCCCCTCAAACTTCAAATGTAGCTTAGGTGGTCCGAGCCGGGCGCATCTGGCAGCCCTGCTCCGAAAATGCGAACGTCTGCAGATAGCTCGCAGGCAGAAAGAGCTAGCCTGGAAAGCTGTTGCTCAGCCTCATCTGCCCATGGCACTGCTCGCACAGAGGCACAGAGACTGGGGCTGCTTGCTTGTTTTCCCCCTCAAACTTCAAACGTAGCTTAGGTGCTCCGTGCCGGGCGCCTCCCGCAGCCCTGCTCCGAAAATGCGAACGTCTGCAGATAGCTCGCAGGCAGAAAGAGCTAGCCTGGAAAGCTGTTGCTCAGCCTCATCTGCCCATGGCACTGCTCGCACAGAGGCACAGAGACTGGGGCTGCTTGCTTGTCTTGTCCCCTCAAACTTCAAACGTAGCTTAGGTGGTCCGTGCCGGGCGCCTCCGGCAGCCCTGCTCCGAAAATGCAAACGTCTGCAGATAGCTCGCAGGCAGAAAGAGCTAGCCTGGAAAGCTGTTGCTCAGCCTCATCTGCCCATGGCACTGCTCGCACAGAGGCACAGAGACTGGGGCTGCTTGCTTGTCTTGTCCCCTCAAACTTCAAATGTATCTTAGGTGGTCCGTGCCGGGCGCATCCGGCAGCCCTGCTCCGAAAATGCGAACGTCTGCAGATAGCTCGCAGGCAGAAAGAGCTAGCCTGGAAAATTGTTGCTCAGCCTCATCTGCCCATGGCACTGCTCGCACAGAGGCACAGAGACTGGGGCTGCTTGCTTGTCTTGTCCCCTCAAACTTCAAACGTAGCTTAGGTGGTCTGTGCCGGGAGCCTCCGGCAGCCCTGCTCCGAAAATGCAAACGTCTGCAGATAGCTCGCAGGCAGAAAGAGCTAGCCTGGAAAGCTGTTGCTCAGCCTCATCTGCCCATGGCACTGCTCGCACAGAGGCACAGAGACTGAGGCTGCTTGCTTGTCTTCCCCCTCAAACTTCAAACGTAGCTTAGGTGGTCCGTGCCGGGCGCCTCCGGCAGCCCTGCTCCAAAAATGCAAACGTCTGCAGATAGCTCGCAGGCAGAAAGAGCTAGCCTGGAAAGCTGTTGCTCAGCCTCATCTGCCCATGGCACTGCTCGCACAGAGGCACAGAGACTGGGGCTGCTTGCTTGTCTTGTCCCCTCAAACTTCAAATGTAGCTTAGGTGGTCCGTGCCGGGCGCATCCGGCAGCCCTGCTCCAAAAATGCGAACGTCTGCAGATAGCTCGCAGGCAGGAAGAGCTAGCCTGGAAAGCTGTTGCTCAGCCTCATCTGCCCATGGCACTGCTCGCACAGAGGCACAGAGACTGGGGCTGCTTGCTTGTCTTGTCCCCTCAAACTTCAAACGTAGCTTAGGTGGTCCGTCCCGGGCGCCTCCGGCAGCCCTGCTCCGAAAATGCAAACGTCTGCAGATAGCTCGCAGGCAGAAAGAGCTAGCCTGGAAAGCTGTTGCTCAGCCTCATCTGCCCATGGCACTGCTCGCACAGAGGCACAGAGACTGGGGCTGCTTGCTTGTCTTGTCGCCTCAAACTTCAAATGTAGCTTAGGTGGTCCGTGCCGGGCGCATCCGGCAGCCCTGCTCCACAAATGCGAACGTCTGCAGATAGCTCGCAGGCAGAAAGAGCTAGCCTGGAAAGCTGTTGCTCAGCGTCATCTGCCCATGGCACTGCTCGCACAGAGGCACAGAGACTGGGGCTGCTTGCTTGTCTTGTCCCCTCAAACTTTAAATGTAGCATAGGTGGTCCGTGCCGGGCGCCTCCGGCAGCCCTGCTCCGAAAATGCGAACGTCTGCAGATAGCTCGCAGGCAGAAAGAGCTAGCCTGGAAAGCTGTTGCTCAGCCTCATCTGCCCATGGCACTGCTCGCACAGAGGCACAGAGACTGGGGCTGCTTGCTTGTTTTCCCCCTCAAACTTCAAACGTAGCTTAGGTGGTCCGTGCCGGGCGCCTCCCGCAGCCCTGCTCCGAAAATGCGAACGTCTGCAGATAGCTCGCAGGCAGAAAGAGCTAGCCTGGAAAGCTGTTGCTCAGCCTCATCTGCCCATGGCACTGCTCGCACAGAGGCACAGAGACTGGGGCTGCTTGCTTGTCTTGCCCCCTCAAACTTCAAACGTAACTTAGGTGGTCCGTGCCGGGCGCCTCCGGCAGCCCTTCTCCGAAAATGCAAACGTCTGCATATAGCTCGCAGGCAGAAAGAGCTAGCCTGGAAAACTGTTGCTCAGCCTCATCTGCCCATGGCACTGCTCGCACAGAGGCACAGAGACTGGGGCTGCTTACTTGTCTTGTCCCCTCAAACTTCAAACGTAGCTTAGGTGGTCCGTGCCGGGCGCCTCTGGCAGCCCTGCTCCAAAAATGCGAACGTCTGCAGATAGCTCGCAGGCAGAAAGAGCTAGCCTGGAAAGCTGTTGCTCAGCCTCATCTGCCCATGGCACTGCTCGCACAGAGGCACAGAGACTGAGGCTGCTTGCTTGTCTTGCCCCCTCAAACTTCAAATGTACCTTAGGTGCTCCGTGCCGGGCGCATCCGGCACCCCTGCTCCGAAAAAGCAAACGTCTGCAGATAGCTCGCAGGCAGAAAGAGCTAGCCTGGAAAGCTGTTGCTCAGCCTCATCTGCCCATGGCACTGCTCGCACAGAGGCACAGAGACTGGGGCTGCTTGCTTGTCTTGTCGCCTCAAACTTCAAATGTAGCTTAGGTGGTCCGTGCCGGGCGCATCCGGCAGCCCTGCTCCGAAAATGCAAACGTCTGCAGATAGCTCGCAGGCAGAAAGAGCTAGCCTGGAAAGCTGTTGCTCAGCCTCATCTGCCCATGGCACTGCTCGCACAGAGGCACAGAGACTGGGGCTGCTTGCTTGTCTTGTCCCCTCAAACTTCAAACGTAGCTTAGGTGGTCCGTGCCGGGCGCCTCTGGCATCCCTGCTCCAAAAATGCGAACGTCTGCAGATAGCTCGCAGGCAGAAAGAGCTAGCCTGGAAAGCTGTTGCTCAGCCTCATCTGCCCATGGCACTGCTCGCACAGAGGCACAGAGACTGGGGCTGCTTGCTTGTCTTGTCCCCTCAAACTTCAAACGTAGCTTCGGTGGTCCGTGACAGGTGTGTCCGGCAGCCCTGCTCCGAAAATGCGAACGTCTGCAGATAGCTCGCAGGCAGAAAGAGCTAGCCTGGAAAGCTGTTGCTCAGCCTCATCTGCCCATGGCACTGCTCGCACAGAGGCACAGAGACTGGGGCTGCTTGCTTGTCTTGTCCCCTCAAACTTCAAACGTATCTTAGGTGGTCCGTGCCGGGCGCCTCCGGCAGCCCTGCTCCGAAAATGCAAACGTCTGCATATAGCTCGCAGGCAGAAAGAGCTAGCCTGGAAAACTGTTGCTCAGCCTCATCTGCCCATGGCACTGCTCGCACAGAGGCACAGAGACTGGGGCTGCTTACTTGTCTTGTCCCCTCAAACTTCAAACGTAGCTTAGGTGGTCCGTGCCGGGCGCCTCTGGCAGCCCTGCTCCAAAAATGCGAACGTCTGCAGATAGCTCGCAGGCAGAAAGAGCTAGCCTGGAAAGCTGTTGCTCAGCCTCATCTGCCCATGGCACTGCTCGCACAGAGGCACAGAGACTGAGGCTGCTTGCTTGTCTTGCCCCCTCAAACTTCAAATGTACCTTAGGTGCTCCGTGCCGGGCGCATCCGGCACCCCTGCTCCGAAAAAGCAAACGTCTGCAGATAGCTCGCAGGCAGAAAGAGCTAGCCTGGAAAGCTGTTGCTCAGCCTCATCTGCCCATGGCACTGCTCGCACAGAGGCACAGAGACTGGGGCTGCTTGCTTGTCTTGTCGCCTCAAACTTCAAATGTAGCTTAGGTGGTCCGTGCCGGGCGCATCCGGCAGCCCTGCTCCGAAAATGCAAACGTCTGCAGATAGCTCGCAGGCAGAAAGAGCTAGCCTGGAAAGCTGTTGCTCAGCCTCATCTGCCCATGGCACTGCTCGCACAGAGGCACAGAGACTGGGGCTGCTTGCTTGTCTTGTCCCCTCAAACTTCAAACGTAGCTTAGGTGGTCCGTGCCGGGCGCCTCTGGCATCCCTGCTCCAAAAATGCGAACGTCTGCAGATAGCTCGCAGGCAGAAAGAGCTAGCCTGGAAAGCTGTTGCTCAGCCTCATCTGCCCATGGCACTGCTCGCACAGAGGCACAGAGACTGGGGCTGCTTGCTTGTCTTGTCCCCTCAAACTTCAAACGTAGCTTCGGTGGTCCGTGACAGGTGTGTCCGGCAGCCCTGCTCCGAAAATGCGAACGTCTGCAGATAGCTCGCAGGCAGAAAGAGCTAGCCTGGAAAGCTGTTGCTCAGCCTCATCTGCCCATGGCACTGCTCGCACAGAGGCACAGAGACTGGGGCTGCTTGCTTGTCTTGTCCCCTCAAACTTCAAACGTATCTTAGGTGGTCCGTGCCGGGCGCCTCCGGCAGCCCTGCTCCGAAAATGCAAACGTCTGCAGATAGCTCGCAGGCAGAAAGAGCTAGCCTGGAAAGCTGTTGCTCAGCCTCATCTGCCCATGGCACTGCTCGCACAGAGGCACAGAGACTGAGGCTGCTTGCTTGTCTTCCTCCTCAAACTTCAAACGTAGCTTAGGTGGTCCGTGCCGGGCGCATCCGGCAGCCCTGCTCCAAAAATGCAAACGTCTGCAGATAGCTCGCAGGCAGAAAGAGCTAGCCTGGAAAGCTGTTGCTCAGCCTCATCTGCCCATGGCACTGCTCGCACAGAGGCACAGAGACTGGGGCTGCTTGCTTGTCTTGTCCCCTCAAACTTCAAACGTAGCTTAGGTGGTCTGTGCCGGGCGCATCCGGCAGCCCTGCTCCGAAAATGCGAACGTCTGCAGATAGCTCGCAGGCAGAAAGAGCTAGCCTGGAAAGCTGTTGCTCAGCCTCATCTGCCCATGGCACTGCTCGCACAGAGGCACAGAGACTGGGGCTGCTTGCTTGTCTTGTCGCCTCAAACTTCAAATGTAGCTTAGGTGGTCTGTGCCGGGCGCCTCTGGCATCCCTGCTCCAAAAATGCGAACGTCTGCAGATAGCTCGCAGGCAGAAAGAGCTAGCCTGGAAAGCTGTTGCTCAGCCTCATCTGCCCATGGCACTGCTCGCACAGAGGCACAGAGACTGGGGCTGCTTGCTTGTCTTGTCGCCTCAAACTTCAAATGTAGCTTAGGTGGTCCGTGCCGGGCGCATCCGGCAGCCCTGCTCCACAAATGCGAACGTCTGCAGATAGCTCGCAGGCAGAAAGAGCTAGCCTGGAAAGCTGTTGCTCAGCGTCATCTGCCCATGGCACTGCTCGCACAGAGGCACAGAGACTGGGGCTGCTTGCTTGTCTTGTCCCCTCAAACTTTAAATGTAGCATAGGTGGTCCGTGCCGGGCGCCTCCGGCAGCCCTGCTCCGAAAATGCGAACGTCTGCAGATAGCTCGCAGGCAGAAAGAGCTAGCCTGGAAAGCTGTTGCTCAGCCTCATCTGCCCATGGCACTGCTCGCACAGAGGCACAGAGACTGGGGCTGCTTGCTTGTTTTCCCCCTCAAACTTCAAACGTAGCTTAGGTGGTCCGTGCCGGGCGCCTCCCGCAGCCCTGCTCCGAAAATGCGAACGTCTGCAGATAGCTCGCAGGCAGAAAGAGCTAGCCTGGAAAGCTGTTGCTCAGCCTCATCTGCCCATGGCACTGCTCGCACAGAGGCACAGAGACTGGGGCTGCTTGCTTGTCTTGTCGCCTCAAACTTCAAATGTAGCTTAGGTGGTCTGTGCCGGGCGCCTCTGGCATCCCTGCTCCAAAAATGCGAACGTCTGCAGATAGCTCGCAGGCAGAAAGAGCTAGCCTGGAAAGCTGTTGCTCAGCCTCATCTGCCCATGGCACTGCTCGCACAGAGGCACAGAGACTGGGGCTGCTTGCTTGTCTTGTCCCCTCAAACTTCAGATGTAGCTTAGGTGGTCCGTGCCGGGCGCATCCGGCAGCCCTGCTCCAAAAATGCAAACGTCTGCAGATAGCTCGCAGGCAGAAAGAGCTAGCCTGGAAAGCTGTTGCTCAGCCTCATCTGCCCATGGCACTGCTCGCACAGAGGCACAGAGACTGGGGCTGCTTACTTGTCTTGTCCCCTCAAACTTCAAACGTAGCTTAGGTGGTCCGTGCCGGGCGCTTCTGGCAGCCCTGCTCCAAAAATGCGAACGTCTGCAGATAGCTCGCAGGCAGAAAGAGCTAGCCTGGAAAGCTGTTGCTCAGCCTCATCTGCCCATGGCACTGCTCGCACAGAGGCACAGAGACTGAGGCTGCTTGCTTGTCTTGCCCCCTCAAACTTCAAATGTACCTTAGGTGCTCCGTGCCGGGCGCATCCGGCACCCCTGCTCCGAAAAAGCAAACGTCTGCAGATAGCTCGCAGGCAGAAAGAGCTAGCCTGGAAAGCTGTTGCTCAGCCTCATCTGCCCATGGCACTGCTCGCACAGAGGCACAGAGACTGGGGCTGCTTGCTTGTCTTGTCGCCTCAAACTTCAAATGTAGCTTAGGTGGTCCGTGCCGGGCGCATCCGGCAGCCCTGCTCCGAAAATGCAAACGTCTGCAGATAGCTCGCAGGCAGAAAGAGCTAGCCTGGAAAGCTGTTGCTCAGCCTCATCTGCCCATGGCACTGCTCGCACAGAGGCACAGAGACTGGGGCTGCTTGCTTGTCTTGTCCCCTCAAACTTCAAACGTAGCTTAGGTGGTCCGTGCCGGGCGCCTCTGGCATCCCTGCTCCAAAAATGCGAACGTCTGCAGATAGCTCGCAGGCAGAAAGAGCTAGCCTGGAAAGCTGTTGCTCAGCCTCATCTGCCCATGGCACTGCTCGCACAGAGGCACAGAGACTGGGGCTGCTTGCTTGTCTTGTCCCCTCAAACTTCAAACGTAGCTTCGGTGGTCCGTGACAGGTGTGTCCGGCAGCCCTGCTCCGAAAATGCGAACGTCTGCAGATAGCTCGCAGGCAGAAAGAGCTAGCCTGGAAAGCTGTTGCTCAGCCTCATCTGCCCATGGCACTGCTCGCACAGAGGCACAGAGACTGGGGCTGCTTGCTTGTCTTGTCCCCTCAAACTTCAAACGTATCTTAGGTGGTCCGTGCCGGGCGCCTCCGGCAGCCCTGCTCCGAAAATGCAAACGTCTGCAGATAGCTCGCAGGCAGAAAGAGCTAGCCTGGAAAGCTGTTGCTCAGCCTCATCTGCCCATGGCACTGCTCGCACAGAGGCACAGAGACTGGGGCTGCTTGCTTGTCTTCCTCCTCAAACTTCAAACGTAGCTTAGGTGGTCCGTGCCGGGCGCATCCGGCAGCCCTGCTCCAAAAATGCAAACGTCTGCAGATAGCTCGCAGGCAGAAAGAGCTAGCCTGGAAAGCTGTTGCTCAGCCTCATCTGCCCATGGCACTGCTCGCACAGAGGCACAGAGACTGGGGCTGCTTGCTTGTCTTGTCCCCTCAAACTTCAAATGTAGCTTAGGTGGTCTGTGCCGGGCGCATCCGGCAGCCCTGCTCCGAAAATGCGAACGTCTGCAGATAGCTCGCAGGCAGAAAGAGCTAGCCTGGAAAGCTGTTGCTCAGCCTCATCTGCCCATGGCACTGCTCGCACAGAGGCACAGAGACTGGGGCTGCTTGCTTGTCTTGTCGCCTCAAACTTCAAATGTAGCTTAGGTGGTCTGTGCCGGGCGCCTCTGGCATCCCTGCTCCAAAAATGCGAACGTCTGCAGATAGCTCGCAGGCAGAAAGAGCTAGCCTGGAAAGCTGTTGCTCAGCCTCATCTGCCCATGGCACTGCTCGCACAGAGGCACAGAGACTGGGGCTGCTTGCTTGTCTTGTCGCCTCAAACTTCAAATGTAGCTTAGGTGGTCCGTGCCGGGCGCATCCGGCAGCCCTGCTCCACAAATGCGAACGTCTGCAGATAGCTCGCAGGCAGAAAGAGCTAGCCTGGAAAGCTGTTGCTCAGCGTCATCTGCCCATGGCACTGCTCGCACAGAGGCACAGAGACTGGGGCTGCTTGCTTGTCTTGTCCCCTCAAACTTTAAATGTAGCATAGGTGGTCCGTGCCGGGCGCCTCCGGCAGCCCTGCTCCGAAAATGCGAACGTCTGCAGATAGCTCGCAGGCAGAAAGAGCTAGCCTGGAAAGCTGTTGCTCAGCCTCATCTGCCCATGGCACTGCTCGCACAGAGGCACAGAGACTGGGGCTGCTTGCTTGTTTTCCCCCTCAAACTTCAAACGTAGCTTAGGTGGTCCGTGCCGGGCGCCTCCCGCAGCCCTGCTCCGAAAATGCGAACGTCTGCAGATAGCTCGCAGGCAGAAAGAGCTAGCCTGGAAAGCTGTTGCTCAGCCTCATCTGCCCATGGCACTGCTCGCACAGAGGCACAGAGACTGGGGCTGCTTGCTTGTCTTGTCCCCTCAAACTTCAAATGTAGCTTAGGTGGTCTGTGCCGGGCGCATCCGGCAGCCCTGCTCCGAAAATGCGAACGTCTGCAGATAGCTCGCAGGCAGAAAGAGCTAGCCTGGAAAGCTGTTGCTCAGCCTCATCTGCCCATGGCACTGCTCGCACAGAGGCACAGAGACTGGGGCTGCTTGCTTGTCTTGTCGCCTCAAACTTCAAATGTAGCTTAGGTGGTCTGTGCCGGGCGCCTCTGGCATCCCTGCTCCAAAAATGCGAACGTCTGCAGATAGCTCGCAGGCAGAAAGAGCTAGCCTGGAAAGCTGTTGCTCAGCCTCATCTGCCCATGGCACTGCTCGCACAGAGGCACAGAGACTGGGGCTGCTTGCTTGTCTTGTCCCCTCAAACTTCAGATGTAGCTTAGGTGGTCCGTGCCGGGCGCATCCGGCAGCCCTGCTCCAAAAATGCAAACGTCTGCAGATAGCTCGCAGGCAGAAAGAGCTAGCCTGGAAAGCTGTTGCTCAGCCTCATCTGCCCATGGCACTGCTCGCACAGAGGCACAGAGACTGGGGCTGCTTACTTGTCTTGTCCCCTCAAACTTCAAACGTAGCTTAGGTGGTCCGTGCCGGGCGCCTCTGGCAGCCCTGCTCCAAAAATGCGAACGTCTGCAGATAGCTCGCAGGCAGAAAGAGCTAGCCTGGAAAGCTGTTGCTCAGCCTCATCTGCCCATGGCACTGCTCGCACAGAGGCACAGAGACTGAGGCTGCTTGCTTGTCTTGCCCCCTCAAACTTCAAATGTACCTTAGGTGCTCCGTGCCGGGCGCATCCGGCAGCCCTGCTCCGAAAAAGCAAACGTCTGCAGATAGCTCGCAGGCAGAAAGAGCTAGCCTGGAAAGCTGTTGCTCAGCCTCATCTGCCCATGGCACTGCTCGCACAGAGGCACAGAGACTGGGGCTGCTTGCTTGTCTTGTCGCCTCAAACTTCAAATGTAGCTTAGGTGGTCCGTGGTGGGCGCATCCGGCAGCCCTGCTCCGAAAATGCAAACGTCTGCAGATAGCTCGCAGGCAGAAAGAGCTAGCCTGGAAAGCTGTTGCTCAGCCTCATCTGCCCATGGCACTGCTCGCACAGAGGCACAGAGACTGGGGCTGCTTGCTTGTCTTGTCCCCTCAAACTTCAAACGTAGCTTAGGTGGTCCGTGCCGGGCGCCTCTGGCATCCCTGCTCCAAAAATGCGAACGTCTGCAGATAGCTCGCAGGCAGAAAGAGCTAGCCTGGAAAGCTGTTGCTCAGCCTCATCTGCCCATGGCACTGCTCGCACAGAGGCACAGAGACTGGGGCTGCTTGCTTGTCTTGTCCCCTCAAACTTCAAACGTAGCTTCGGTGGTCCGTGACAGGTGTGTCCGGCAGCCCTGCTCCGAAAATGCGAACGTCTGCAGATAGCTCGCAGGCAGAAAGAGCTAGCCTGGAAAGCTGTTGCTCAGCCTCATCTGCCCATGGCACTGCTCGCACAGAGGCACAGAGACTGGGGCTGCTTGCTTGTCTTGTCCCCTCAAACTTCAAACGTATCTTAGGTGGTCCGTGCCGGGCGCCTCCGGCAGCCCTGCTCCGAAAATGCAAACGTCTGCAGATAGCTCGCAGGCAGAAAGAGCTAGCCTGGAAAGCTGTTGCTCAGCCTCATCTGCCCATGGCACTGCTCGCACAGAGGCACAGAGACTGAGGCTGCTTGCTTGTCTTCCTACTCAAACTTCAAACGTAGCTTAGGTGGTCCGTGCCGGGCGCATCCGGCAGCCCTGCTCCAAAAATGCAAACGTCTGCAGATAGCTCGCAGGCAGAAAGAGCTAGCCTGGAAAGCTGTTGCTCAGCCTCATCTGCCCATGGCACTGCTCGCACAGAGGCACAGAGACTGGGGCTGCTTGCTTGTCTTGTCCCCTCAAACTTCAAATGTAGCTTAGGTGGTCTGTGCCGGGCGCATCCGGCAGCCCTGCTCCGAAAATGCGAACGTCTGCAGATAGCTCGCAGGCAGAAAGAGCTAGCCTGGAAAGCTGTTGCTCAGCCTCATCTGCCCATGGCACTGCTCGCACAGAGGCACAGAGACTGGGGCTGCTTGCTTGTCTTGTCGCCTCAAACTTCAAATGTAGCTTAGGTGGTCTGTGCCGGGCGCCTCTGGCATCCCTGCTCCAAAAATGCGAACGTCTGCAGATAGCTCGCAGGCAGAAAGAGCTAGCCTGGAAAGCTGTTGCTCAGCCTCATCTGCCCATGGCACTGCTCGCACAGAGGCACAGAGACTGGGGCTGCTTGCTTGTCTTGTCCCCTCAAACTTCAGATGTAGCTTAGGTGGTCCGTGCCGGGCGCATCCGGCAGCCCTGCTCCGAAAATGCAAACGTCTGCAGATAGCTCGCAGGCAGAAAGAGCTAGCCTGGAAAGCTGTTGCTCAGCCTCATCTGCCCATGGCACTGCTCGCACAGAGGCACAGAGACTGGGGCTGCTTACTTGTCTTGTCCCCTCAAACTTCAAACGTAGCTTAGGTGGTCCGTGCCGGGCGCCTCTGGCAGCCCTGCTCCAAAAATGCGAACGTCTGCAGATAGCTCGCAGGCAGAAAGAGCTAGCCTGGAAAGCTGTTGCTCAGCCTCATCTGCCCATGGCACTGCTCGCACAGAGGCACAGAGACTGAGGCTGCTTGCTTGTCTTGCCCCCTCAAACTTCAAATGTACCTTAGGTGCTCCGTGCCGGGCGCATCCGGCAGCCCTGCTCCGAAAAAGCAAACGTCTGCAGATAGCTCGCAGGCAGAAAGAGCTAGCCTGGAAAGCTGTTGCTCAGCCTCATCTGCCCATGGCACTGCTCGCACAGAGGCACAGAGACTGGGGCTGCTTGCTTGTCTTGTCGCCTCAAACTTCAAATGTAGCTTAGGTGGTCCGTGCCGGGCGCATCCGGCAGCCCTGCTCCGAAAATGCAAACGTCTGCAGATAGCTCGCAGGCAGAAAGAGCTAGCCTGGAAAGCTGTTGCTCAGCCTCATCTGCCCATGGCACTGCTCGCACAGAGGCACAGAGACTGGGGCTGCTTGCTTGTCTTGTCCCCTCAAACTTCAAACGTATCTTAGGTGGTCCGTGCCGGGCGCCTCTGGCATCCCTGCTCCAAAAATGCGAACGTCTGCAGATAGCTCGCAGGCAGAAAGAGCTAGCCTGGAAAGCTGTTGCTCAGCCTCATCTGCCCATGGCACTGCTCGCACAGAGGCACAGAGACTGGGGCTGCTTGCTTGTCTTGTCCCCTCAAACGTCAAACGTAGCTTCGGTGGTCCGTGACAGGTGTGTCCGGCAGCCCTGCTCCGAAAATGCGAACGTCTGCAGATAGCTCGCAGGCAGAAAGAGCTAGCCTGGAAAGCTGTTGCTCAGCCTCATCTGCCCATGGCACTGCTCGCACAGAGGCACAGAGACTGGGGCTGCTTGCTTGTCTTCCTCCTCAAACTTCAAACGTAGCTTAGGTGGTCCGTGCCGGGCGCATCCGGCAGCCCTGCTCCAAAAATGCAAACGTCTGCAGATAGCTCGCAGGCAGAAAGAGCTAGCCTGGAAAGCTGTTGCTCAGCCTCATCTGCCCATGGCATTGCTCGCACAGAGGCACAGAGACTGGGGCTGCTTGCTTGTCTTGTCCCCTCAAACTTCAAATGTAGCTTAGGTGGTCCGTGCCGGGCGCATCCGGCAGCCCTGCTCCAAAAATGCGAACGTCTGCAGATAGCTCGCAGGCAGAAAGAGCTAGCCTGGAAAGCTGTTGCTCAGCCTCATCTGCCCATGGCACTGCTCGCACAGAGGCACAGAGACTGGGGCTGCTTGCTTGTCTTGTCCCCTCAAACTTTAAATGTAGCATAGGTGGTCCGTGCCGGGCGCCTCCGGCAGCCCTGCTTGGAAAATGCGAACGTCTGCAGATAGCTCGCAGGCAGAAAGAGCTAGCCTGGAAAGCTGTTGCTCAGCCTCATCTGCCCATGGCACTGCTCGCACAGAGGCACAGAGACTGGGGCTGCTTGCTTGTCTTGTCCCCTCAAACTTCAAATGTAGCTTAGGTGGTCCGTGCCGGGCGCATCCGGCAGCCCTGCTCCGAAAATGCAAACGTCTGCAGATAGCTCGCAGGCAGAAAGAGCTAGCCTGGAAAGCTGTTGCTCAGCCTCATCTGCCCATGGCACTGCTCGCACAGAGGCACAGAGACTGGGGCTGCTTGCTTGTTTTCCCCCTCAAACTTCAAACGTAGCTTAGGTTGTCCGTGCCGGGCGCCTCCGGCAGCCCTGCTCCGAAAATGCAAACGTCTGCAGATAGCTCGCAGGCAGAAAGAGCTAGCCTGGAAAGCTGTTGCTCAGCCTCATCTGCCCATGGCACTGCTCGCACAGAGGCACAGAGACTGGGGCTGCTTGCTTGTCTTGTCCCCTCAAACTTCAAACGTAGCTTAGGTGGTCCGTGCCGGGCGCCTCCGGCAGCCCTGCTCCGAAAATGCAAACGTCTGCAGATAGCTCGCAGGCAGAAAGAGCTAGCCTGGAAAGCTGTTGCTCAGCCTCATCTGCCCATGGCACTGCTCGCACAGAGGCACAGAGACTGGGGCTGCTTGCTTGTCTTGTCCCCTCAAACTTCAAATGTAGCTTAGGTGGTCCGTGCCGGGCGCATCCGGCAGCCCTGCTCCGAAAATGCGAACGTCTGCAGATAGCTCGCAGGCAGAAAGAGCTAGCCTGGAAAATTGTTGCTCAGCCTCATCTGCCCATGGCACTGCTCGCACAGAGGCACAGAGACTGGGGCTGCTTGCTTGTCTTGTCCCCTCAAACTTCAAACGTAGCTTAGGTGGTCTGTGCCGGGCGCCTCCGTCAGCCCTGCTCCGAAAATGCAAACGTCTGCAGATAGCTCGCAGGCAGAAAGAGCTAGCCTGGAAAGCTGTTGCTCAGCCTCATCTGCCCATGGCACTGCTCGCACAGAGGCACAGAGACTGGGGCTGCTTGCTTGTCTTGTCCCCTCAAACTTCAAATGTAGCTTAGGTGGTCCGTGCCGGGCGCATCCGGCAGCCCTGCTCCAAAAATGCGAACGTCTGCAGATAGCTCGCAGGCAGAAAGAGCTAGCCTGGAAAGCTGTTGCTCAGCCTCATCTGCCCATGGCACTGCTCGCACAGAGGCACAGAGACTGGGGCTGCTTGCTTGTCTTGCCCCCTCAAACTTCAAACGTAGCTTAGGTGGTCCGTGCCGGGCGCCTCCGGCAGCCCTGCTCCGAAAATGCAAACGTCTGCAGATAGCTCGCAGGCAGAAAGAGCTAGCCTGGAAAGCTGTTGCTCAGCCTCATCTGCCCATGGCACTGCTCGCACAGAGGCACAGAGACTGGGGCTGCTTGCTTGTCTTGTCGCCTCAGACTTCAAATGTAGCTTAGGTGGTCCGTGCCGGGCGCATCCGGCAGCCCTGCTCCACAAATGCGAACGTCTGCAGATAGCTCGCAGGCAGAAAGAGCTAGCCTGGAAAGCTGTTGCTCAGCCTCATCTGCCCATGGCACTGCTCGCACAGAGGCACAGAGACTGGGGCTGCTTGCTTGTCTTGTCCCCTCAAACTTCAAATATAGCATAGGTGGTCCGTGCCGGGCGCCTCCGGCAGCCCTGCTCCGAAAATGCGAACGTCTGCAGATAGCTCGCAGGCAGAAAGAGCTAGCCTGGAAAGCTGTTGCTCAGCCTCATCTGCCCATGGCACTGCTCGCACAGAGGCACAGAGACTGGGGCTGCTTGCTTGTTTTCCCCCTCAAACTTCAAACGTAGCTTAGGTGGTCCGTGCCGGGCGCCTCCCGCAGCCCTGCTCCGAAAATGCGAACGTCTGCAGATAGCTCGCAGGCAGAAAGAGCTAGCCTGGAAAGCTGTTGCTCAGCCTCATCTGCCCATGGCACTGCTCGCACAGAGGCACAGAGACTGGGGCTGCTTGCTTGTCTTGTCCCCTCAAACTTCAAATGTAGCTTAGGTGGTCTGTGCCGGGCGCATCCGGCAGCCCTGCTCCGAAAATGCGAACGTCTGCAGATAGCTCGCAGGCAGAAAGAGCTAGCCTGGAAAGCTGTTGCTCAGCCTCATCTGCCCATGGCACTGCTCGCACAGAGGCACAGAGACTGGGGCTGCTTGCTTGTCTTGTCCCCTCAAACTTCAAATGTAGCTTAGGTGGTCCGTGCCGGGCGCATCCGGCAGCCCTGCTCCACAAATGCGAACGTCTGCAGATAGCTCGCAGGCAGAAAGAGCTAGCCTGGAAAGCTGTTGCTCAGCGTCATCTGCCCATGGCACTGCTCGCACAGAGGCACAGAGACTGGGGCTGCTTGCTTGTCTTGTCCACTCAAACTTTAAATGTAGCATAGGTGGTCCGTGCCGGGCGCCTCCGGCAGCCCTGCTCTGAAAATGCAAACGTCTGCAGATAGCTCGCAGGCAGAAAGAGCTAGCCTGGAAAGCTGTTGCTCAGCCTCATCTGCCCATGGCACTGCTCGCACAGAGGCACAGAGACTGAGGCTGCTTGCTTGTTTTCCCCCTCAAACTTCAAACGTAGCTTAGGTGGTCCGTGCCGGGCGCCTCCCGCAGCCCTGCTCCGAAAATGCGAACGTCTGCAGATAGCTCGCAGGCAGAAAGAGCTAGCCTGGAAAGCTGTTGCTCAGCCTCATCTGCCCATGGCACTGCTCGCACAGAGGCACAGAGACTGGGGCTGCTTGCTTGTCTTGTCCCCTCAAACTTCAAACGTAGCTTAGGTGGTCCGTACCGGGCGCCTCCGGCAGCCCTGCTCCGAAAATGCAAACGTCTGCAGATAGCTCGCAGGCAGAAAGAGCTAGCCTGGAAAGCTGTTGCTCAGCCTCATCTGCCCATGGCACTGCTCGCACAGAGGCACAGAGACTGGGGCTGCTTGCTTGTCTTGTCTCCTCAAACTTCAAATGTAGCTTAGGTGGTCCATGCCGGGCGCATCCGGCAGCCCTGCTCCGAAAATGCAAACGTCTGCAGATAGCTCGCAGGCAGAAAGAGCTAGCCTGGAAAGCTGTTGCTCAGCCTCATCTGCCCATGGCACTGCTCGCACAGAGGCACAGAGACTGGGGCTGCTTGCTTGTCTTGTCCCCTCAAACTTCAAACGTAGCTTAGGTGGTCTGTGCCGGGCGCCTCCGGCAGCCCTGCTCCGAAAATGCGAACGTCTGCAGATAGCTCGCAGGCAGAAAGAGCTAGCCTGGAAAGCTGTTGCTCAGCCTCATCTGCCCATGGCACTGCTCGCACAGAGGCACAGAGACTGGGGCTGCTTGCTTGTCTTGTCCCCTCAAACTTCAAATGTAGCTTAGGTGGTCCGTGCCGGGCGCATCCGGCAGCCCTGCTCCAAAAATGCGAACGTCTGCAGATAGCTCGCAGGCAGAAAGAGCTAGCCTGGAAAGCTGTTGCTCAGCCTCATCTGCCCATGGCACTGCTCGCACAGAGGCACAGAGACTGGGGCTATTTGCTTATCTTGTTCCCTCAAACTTCAAATGTAGCTTAGGTGGTCTGTGCCGGGCGCATCCGGCAGCCCTGGTCCGAAAATGCGAACGTCTGCAGATAGCTCGCAGGCAGAAAGAGCTAGCCTGGAAAGCTGTTGCTCAGCCTCATCTGCCCATGGCACTGCTCGCACAGAGGCACAGAGACTGGGGCTGCTTGCTTGTCTTGTCGCCTCAAACTTCAAATGTAGCTTAGGTGGTCCGTGCCGGGCGCATCCGGCAGCCCTGCTCCACAAATGCGAACGTCTGCAGATAGCTCGCAGGCAGAAAGAGCTAGCCTGGAAAGCTGTTGCTCAGCCTCATCTGCCCATGGCACTGCTCGCACAGAGGCACAGAGACTGGGGCTGCTTGCTTGTCTTGTCCCCTCAAACTTTAAATGTAGCTTAGGTGGTCCGTGCCGGGCGCCTCCGGCAGCCCTGCTCTGAAAATGCAAACGTCTGCAGATAGCTCGCAGGCAGAAAGAGCTAGCCTGGAAAGCTGTTGCTCAGCCTCATCTGCCCATGGCACTGCTCGCACAGAGGCACAGAGACTGGGGCTGCTTGCTTGTTTTCCCCCTCAAACTTCAAACGTAGCTTAGGTGGTCCGTGCCGGGCGCCACCCGCAGCCCTGCTCCGAAAATGCGAACGTCTGCAGATAGCTCGCAGGCAGAAAGAGCTAGCCTGGAAAGCTGTTGCTCAGCCTCATCTGCCCATGGCACTGCTCGCACAGAGGCACAGAGACTGGGGCTGCTTGCTTGTCTTGTCCCATCAAACTTCAAATGTAGCTTAGGTGGTCTGTGCCGGGCGCATCCGGCAGCCCTGCTCCGAAAATGCGAACGTCTGCAGATAGCTCGCAGGCAGAAAGAGCTAGCCTGGAAAATTGTTGCTCAGCCTCATCTGCCCATGGCACTGCTCGCACAGAGGCACAGAGACTGGGGCTGCTTGCTTGTCTTGTCCCCTCAACCTTCAAACGTAGCTTAGGTGGTCTGTGCCGGGCGCCTCCGGCAGCCCTGCTCCGAAAATGCAAACGTCTGCAGATAGCTCGCAGGCAGAAAGAGCTAGCCTGGAAAGCTGTTGCTCAGCCTCATCTGCCCATGGCACTGCTCGCACAGAGGCACAGAGACTGAGGCTGCTTGCTTGTCTTGTCCCCTCAAACTTCAAACGTAGCTTAGGTGGTCTGTGCCGGGCGCATCCGGCAGCCCTGCTCCGAAAATGCAAACGTCTGCAGATAGCTCGCAGGCAGAAAGAGCTAGCCTGGAAAGCTGTTGCTCAGCCTCATCTGCCCATGGCACTGCTCGCACAGAGGCACAGAGACTGGGGCTGCTTGCTTGTCTTGTCACCTCAAACTTCAAATGTAGCTTAGGTGGTCTGTGCCGGGCGCCTCCGGCAGCCCTGCTCCAAAAATGCGAACGTCTGCAGATAGCTCGCAGGCAGAAAGAGCTAGCCTGGAAAGCTGTTGCTCAGCCTCATCTGCCCATGGCACTGCTCGCACAGAGGCACAGAGACTGGGGCTGCTTGCTTGTCTTGTCCCCTCAAACTTCAGATGTAGCTTAGGTGGTCCGTGCCGGGCGCATCCGGCAGCCCTGCTCCAAAAATGCAAACGTCTGCAGATAGCTCGCAGGCAGAAAGAGCTAGCCTGGAAAGCTGTTGCTCAGCCTCATCTGCCCATGGCACTGCTCGCACAGAGGCACAGAGACTGGGGCTGCTTACTTGTCTTGTCCCCTCAAACTTCAAACGTAGCTTAGGTGGTCCGTGCCGGGCGCCTCTGGCAGCCCTGCTCCAAAAATGCGAACGTCTGCAGATAGCTCGCAGGCAGAAAGAGCTAGCCTGGAAAGCTGTTGCTCAGCCTCATCTGCCCATGGCACTGCTCGCACAGAGGCACAGAGACTGAGGCTGCTTGCTTGTCTTGCCCCCTCAAACTTCAAATGTACCTTAGGTGCTCCGTGCCGGGCGCATCCGGCAGCCCTGCTCCGAAAAAGCAAACGTCTGCAGATAGCTCGCAGGCAGAAAGAGCTAGCCTGGAAAGCTGTTGCTCAGCCTCATCTGCCCATGGCACTGCTCGCACAGAGGCACAGAGACTGGGGCTGCTTGCTTGTCTTGTCGCCTCAAACTTCAAATGTAGCTTAGGTGGTCCGTGCCGGGCGCCTCCGTCAGCCCTGCTCCGAAAATGCAAACGTCTGCAGATAGCTCGCAGGCAGAAAGAGCTAGCCTGGAAAGCTGTTGCTCAGCCTCATCTGCCCATGGCACTGCTCGCACAGAGGCACAGAGACTGGGGCTGCTTGCTTGTCTTGTCCCCTCAAACGTCAAACGTAGCTTCGGTGGTCCGTGACAGGTGTGTCCGGCAGCCCTGCTCCGAAAATGCGAACGTCTGCAGATAGCTCGCAGGCAGAAAGAGCTAGCCTGGAAAGCTGTTGCTCAGCCTCATCTGCCCATGGCACTGCTCGCACAGAGGCACAGAGACTGAGGCTGCTTGCTTGTCTTCCTCCTCAAACTTCAAACGTAGCTTAGGTGGTCCGTGCCGGGCGCATCCGGCAGCCCTGCTCCAAAAATGCAAACGTCTGCAGATAGCTCGCAGGCAGAAAGAGCTAGCCTGGAAAGCTGTTGCTCAGCCTCATCTGCCCATGGCACTGCTCGCACAGAGGCACAGAGACTGGGGCTGCTTGCTTGTCTTGTCGCCTCAAACTTCAAATGTAGCTTAGGTGGTCTGTGCCGGGCGCATCCGGCAGCCCTGCTCCGAAAATGCAAACGTCTGCAGATAGCTCGCAGGCAGAAAGAGCTAGCCTGGAAAGCTGTTGCTCAGCCTCATCTGCCCATGGCACTGCTCGCACAGAGGCACAGAGACTGGGGCTGCTTGCTTGTCTTGTCGCCTCAAACTTCAAATGTAGCTTAGGTGGTCTGTGCTGGGCGCCTCTGGTATCCCTGCTCCAAAAATGCGAACGTCTGCAGATAGCTCGCAGGCAGAAAGAGCTAGCCTGGAAAGCTGTTGCTCAGCCTCATCTGCCCATGGCACTGCTCGCACAGAGGCACAGAGACTGGGGCTGCTTGCTTGTCTTGTCCCCTCAAACTTCAGATGTAGCTTAGGTGGTCCGTGCCGGGCGCATCCGGCAGCCCTGCTCCGAAAATGCAAACGTCTGCAGATAGCTCGCAGGCAGAAAGAGCTAGCCTGGAAAGCTGTTGCTCAGCCTCATCTGCCCATGGCACTGCTCGCACAGAGGCACAGAGACTGGGGCTGCTTACTTGTCTTGTCCCCTCAAACTTCAAACGTAGCTTAGGTGGTCCGTGCCGGGCGCCTCTGGCAGCCCTGCTCCAAAAATGCGAACGTCTGCAGATAGCTCGCAGGCAGAAAGAGCTAGCCTGGAAAGCTGTTGCTCAGCCTCATCTGCCCATGGCACTGCTCGCACAGAGGCACAGAGACTGGGGCTGCTTGCTTGTCTTGCCCCCTCAAACTTCAAATGTACCTTAGGTGCTCCGTGCCGGGCGCATCCGGCAGCCCTGCTCCGAAAAAGCAAACGTCTGCAGATAGCTCGCAGGCAGAAAGAGCTAGCCTGGAAAGCTGTTGCTCAGCCTCATCTGCCCATGGCACTGCTCGCACAGAGGCACAGAGACTGGGGCTGCTTGCTTGTCTTGTCGCCTCAAACTTCAAATGTAGCTTAGGTGGTCCGTGCCGGGCGCATCCGGCAGCCCTGCTCCGAAAATGCAAACGTCTGCAGATAGCTCGCAGGCAGAAAGAGCTAGCCTGGAAAGCTGTTGCTCAGCCTCATCTGCCCATGGCACTGCTCGCACAGAGGCACAGAGACTGGGGCTGCTTGCTTGTCTTGTCCCCTCAAACTTCAAACGTAGCTTAGGTGGTCCGTGCCGGGCGCCTCTGGCATCCCTGCTCCAAAAATGCGAACGTCTGCAGATAGCTCGCAGGCAGAAAGAGCTAGCCTGGAAAGCTGTTGCTCAGCCTCATCTGCCCATGGCACTGCTCGCACAGAGGCACAGAGACTGGGGCTGCTTGCTTGTCTTGTCCCCTCAAACGTCAAACGTAGCTTCGGTGGTCCGTGACAGGTGTGTCCGGCAGCCCTGCTCCGAAAATGCGAACGTCTGCAGATAGCTCGCAGGCAGAAAGAGCTAGCCTGGAAAGCTGTTGCTCAGCCTCATCTGCCCATGGCACTGCTCGCACAGAGGCACAGAGACTGAGGCTGCTTGCTTGTCTTCCTCCTCAAACTTCAAACGTAGCTTAGGTGGTCCGTGCCGGGCGCATCCGGCAGCCCTGCTCCAAAAATGCAAACGTCTGCAGATAGCTCGCAGGCAGAAAGAGCTAGCCTGGAAAGCTGTTGCTCAGCCTCATCTGCCCATGGCATTGCTCGCACAGAGGCACAGAGACTGGGGCTGCTTGCTTGTCTTGTCCCCTCAAACTTCAAATGTAGCTTAGGTGGTCCGTGCCGGGCGCATCCGGCAGCCCTGCTCCGAAAATGCAAACGTCTGCAGATAGCTCGCAGGCAGAAAGAGCTAGCCTGGAAAGCTGTTGCTCAGCCTCATCTGCCCATGGCACTGCTCGCACAGAGGCACAGAGACTGGGGCTGCTTGCTTGTTTTCCCCCTCAAACTTCAAACGTAGCTTAGGTTGTCCGTGCCGGGCGCCTCCGGCAGCCCTGCTCCGAAAATGCAAACGTCTGCAGATAGCTCGCAGGCAGAAAGAGCTAGCCTGGAAAGCTGTTGCTCAGCCTCATCTGCCCATGGCACTGCTCGCACAGAGGCACAGAGACTGGGGCTGCTTGCTTGTCTTGTCCCCTCAAACTTCAAACGTAGCTTAGGTGGTCCGTGCCGGGCGCCTCCGGCAGCCCTGCTCCGAAAATGCAAACGTCTGCAGATAGCTCGCAGGCAGAAAGAGCTAGCCTGGAAAGCTGTTGCTCAGCCTCATCTGCCCATGGCACTGCTCGCACAGAGGCACAGAGACTGGGGCTGCTTGCTTGTCTTGTCCCCTCAAACTTCAAATGTAGCTTAGGTGGTCCGTGCCGGGCGCATCCGGCAGCCCTGCTCCGAAAATGCGAACGTCTGCAGATAGCTCGCAGGCAGAAAGAGCTAGCCTGGAAAATTGTTGCTCAGCCTCATCTGCCCATGGCACTGCTCGCACAGAGGCACAGAGACTGGGGCTGCTTGCTTGTCTTGTCCCCTCAAACTTCAAACGTAGCTTAGGTGGTCTGTGCCGGGCGCCTCCGTCAGCCCTGCTCCGAAAATGCAAACGTCTGCAGATAGCTCGCAGGCAGAAAGAGCTAGCCTGGAAAGCTGTTGCTCAGCCTCATCTGCCCATGGCACTGCTCGCACAGAGGCACAGAGACTGGGGCTGCTTGCTTGTCTTGTCCCCTCAAACTTCAAACGTATCTTAGGTGGTCTGTGCTGGGCGCCTCCGGCAGCCCTGCTCCGAAAATGCAAACGTCTGCAGATAGCTTGCAGGCAGAAAGAGCTAGCCTGGAAAGCTGTTGCTCAGCCTCATCTGCCCATGGCACTGCTCGCACAGAGGCACAGAGACTGGGGCTGCTTGCTTGTCTTGCCCCCTCAAACTTCAAACGTAGCTTAGGTGGTCCGTGCCGGGCGCCTCCGGCAGCCCTGCTCCGAAAATGCAAACGTCTGCAGATAGCTCGCAGGCAGAAAGAGCTAGCCTGGAAAGCTGTTGCTCAGCCTCATCTGCCCATAGCACTGCTCGCACAGAGGCACAGAGACTGGGGCTGCTTGCTTGTCTTGTCCCCTCAAACTTCAAACGTAACTTAGGTGGTCCGTGCCGGGCGCCTCCGGCAGCCCTGCTCCGAAAATGCAAACGTCTGCAGATAGCTCGCAGGCAGAAAGAGCTAGCCTGGAAAGCTGTTGCTCAGCCTCATCTGCCCATGGCACTGCTCGCACAGAGGCACAGAGACTGGGGCTGCTTGCTTGTCTTGTCCCCTCAAACTTCAAACGTAGCTTAGGTGGTCCTTGCCGGGCGCCTCCGGCAGCCCTGCTCCGAAAATGCGAACGTCTGCAGATAGCTCGCAGCCAGAAAGAGCTAGCCTGGAAAGCTGTTGCTCAGCCTCATCTGCCCATGGCACTGCTCGCACAGAGGCACAGAGACTGGGGCTGCTTGCTTGTCTTGTCCCCTCAAACTTCAAACGTAGCTTAGGTGGTCCGTGCCGGGCACCTCCGGCAGCCCTGCTCCGAAAATGCAAACGTCTGCAGATAGCTCGCAGGCAGAAAGAGCTAGCCTGGAAAGCTGTTGCTCAGCCTCATCTGCCCATGGCACTGCTCGCACAGAGGCACAGAGACTGGGGCTGCTTGCTTGTCTTGTCCCCTAAAACTTCAAACGTAGCTTAGGTGGTCTGTGCCGGGCGCCTCCGGCAGCCCTGCTCCGAAAATGCAAACGTCTGCAGATAGCTCGCAGGCAGAAAGAGCTAGCCTGGAAAGCTGTTGCTCAGCCTCATCTGCCCATGGCACTGCTCGCACAGAGGCACAGAGACTGAGGCTGCTTGCTTGTCTTGTCCCCTCAAACTTCAAACGTAGCTTAGGTGGTCTGTGCCGGGCGCATCCGGCAGCCCTGCTCCGAAAATGCAAACGTCTGCAGATAGCTCGCAGGCAGAAAGAGCTAGCCTGGAAAGCTGTTGCTCAGCCTCATCTGCCCATGGCACTGCTCGCACAGAGGCACAGAGACTGGGGCTGCTTGCTTGTCTTGTCCCCTCAAACTTCAAACGTAGCTTAGGTGGTCCGTGCCAGGCGCCTCCGGCAGCCCTGCTCCGAAAATGCAAACGTCTGCAGATAGCTCGCAGGCAGAAAGAGCTAGCCTGGAAAGCTGTTGCTCAGCCTCATCTACCCATGGCACTGCTCGCACAGAGGCACAGAGACTGGGGCTGCTTGCTTGTCTTGTCCCCTCAAACTTCAAACGTAGCTTAGGTGGTCCGTGCCGGGCGCCTCCCGCAGCCCTGCTCCGAAAATGCGAACGTCTGCAGATAGCTCGCAGGCAGAAAGAGCTAGCCTGGAAAGCTGTTGCTCAGCCTCATCTGCCCATGGCACTGCTCGCACAGAGGCACAGAGACTGGGGCTGCTTGCTTGTCTTGTCCCCTCAAACTTAAAATGTAGCTCAGGTGGTCCGTGCCGTGCGCATCCGGCAGCCCTGCTCCGAAAATGCAAACGTCTGCAGATAGCTCGCAGGCAGAAAGAGCTAGCCTGGAAAGCTGTTGCTCAGCCTCATCTGCCCATGGCACTGCTCGCACAGAGGCACAGAGACTGGGGCTGCTTGCTTGTCTTGTCCCCTCAAACTTCAAATGTACCTTAGGTGGTCCGTGCCGGGCGCCTCCGGCAGCCCTGCTCCGAAAATGCGAACGTCTGCAGATAGCTCGCAGGCAGAAAGAGCTAGCCTGGAAAGCTGTGGCTCAGCCTCATCTGCCCATGGCACTGCTCGCACAGAGGCACAGAGACTGGGGCTGCTTGCTTGTCTTCCCCCTTAAACTTCAAACGTAGCTTAGGTGGTCCGTGCCGGGCGCCTCCGGCAGCCCTGCTCCGAAAATGCAAACATCTGCAGATAGCTTGCAGGGAAAAAGAGCTAGCCTGGAAAGCTGTTGCTCAGCCTCATCTGCCCATGGCACTGCTCGCACAGAGGCACAGAGTCTGGGGCTGCTTGCTTGTCTTGTCCCCTCAAACTTCAAACGTATCTTAGGTGGTCCGTGCCGGGCGCATCCGGCAGCCCTGCTCCGAAAATGCGAACGTCTGCAGATAGCTCGCAGTCAGAAAGAGCTAGCCTGGAAAGCTGTTGCTCAGCCTCATCTGCCCATGGCACTGCTCGCACAGAGGCACAGAGACTGGGGCTGCTTGCTTGTCTTGTCCCCTCAAACTTCAAACGTAGCTTAGGTGGTCCGTGCCGGGCGCATCTGGCAGCCCTGCTCCAAAAATGCGAACGTCTGCAGATAGCTCGCAGGCAGAAAGAGCTAGCCTGGAAAGCTGTTGCTCAGCCTCATCTGCCCATGGCACTGCTCGCACAGAGGCACAGAGACTGGGGCTGCTTGCTTGTCTTGTCCCCTCAAACTTCAAACGTAGCTTAGGTGGTCCGTGCCGGGCGCCTCCGGCAGCCCTGCTCCGAAAATGCAAACGTCTGCAGATAGCTCGCAGGCAGAAAGAGCTAGCCTGGAAAGCTGTTGCTCAGCCTCATCTGCCCATGGCACTGCTCGCACAGAGGCACAGAGACTGGGGCTGCTTGCTTGTCTTGCCCCCTCAAACTTCAAACGTAGCTTAGGTGGTCCGTGCCGGGCGCCTCCGGCAGCCCTGCTCCGAAAATGCGAACGTCTGCAGATAGCTCGCAGGCAGAAAGAGCTAGCCTGGAAAGCTGTTGCTCAGCCTCATCTGCCCATGGCACTGCTCGCACAGAGGCACAGAGACTGGGGCTGCTTGCTTGTCTTGTCCCCTCAAACTTCAAACGTAGCTTAGGTGGTCTGTGCCAGGAGCCTCCGGCAGCCCTGCTCCGAAAATGCGAACGTCTGCAGATAGCTCGCAGGCAGAAAGAGCTAACCTGGAAAGCTGTTGCTCAGCCTCATCTGCCCATGGCACTGCTCGCACAGAGGCACAGAGACTGGGGCTGCTTGCTTGTCTTGTCCCCTCAAACTTCAAACGTAGCTTAGGTGGTCTGTGCCGGGCGCCTCCGGCAGCCCTGCTCCGAAAATGCAAACGTCTGCAGATAGCTCGCAGGCAGAAAGAGCTAGCCTGGAAAGCTGTTGCTCAGCCTCATCTGCCCATGGCACTGCTCGCACAGAGGCACAGAGACTGGGGCTGCTTGCTTGTTTTGCGCCCTCAAACTTAAAACGTAGCTTAGGTGGTCCGTGCCGGGCGCCTCCGGCAGCCCTGCTCCGAAAATGCAAACGTCTGCAGATAGCTCGCAGGCAGAAAGAGCTAGCCTGGAAAGCTGTTGCTCAGCCTCATCTGCCCATGGCACTGCTCGCACAGAGGCACAGAGACTGGGGCTGCTTGCTTGTCTTGTCCCCTCAAACTTCAAACGTAGCTTAGGTGGTCCGTGCCGGGCGCCTCCGGCAGCCCTGCTCCGAAAATCCAAACGTCTGCAGATAGCTCGCAGGCAGAAAGAGCTAGCCTGGAAAGCTGTTGCTCCGCCTCATCTGCCCATGGCACTGCTCGCACAGAGGCACAGAGACTGAGGCTGCTTGCTTGTCTTGTCCCCTCAAACTTCAAACGTAGCTGAGGTGGTCCGTGCCGGGCGCATCCGGCAGCCCTGCTCCGAAAAAGCAAACGTCTGCAGATAGCTCGCAGGCAGAAAGAGCTAGCCTGGAAAGCTGATGCTCAGCCTCATCTGCCCATGGCACTGCTCGCACAGAGGCACAGAGACTGGGGCTGCTTGCTTGTCTTGTCCCCTCAAACTTCAAACGTAGCTTAGGTGGTCTGTGCCGGGCGCCTCCGGCAGCCCTGCTCCGAAAATGCGAACGTCTGCAGATAGCTCGCAGGCAGAAAGAGCTAGCCTGGAAAGCTGTTGCTCAGCCTCATCTGCCCATGGCACTGCTCGCACAGAGGCACAGAGACTGGGGCTGCTTGCTTGTCTTGTCCCCTCAAACTTCAAATTTAGCTTAGGTGGTCCGTGCCGGGCGCATCCGGCAGCCCTGCTCCGAAAATGCGAACGTCTGCAGATAGCTCGCAGGCAGAAAGAGCTAGCCTGGAAAGCTGTTGCTCAGCCTCATCTGCCCATGGCACTGCTCGCACAGAGGCACAGAGACTGGGGCTGCTTGCTTGTCTTGTCCCCTCAAACTTCAAACGTAGCTTAGGTGGTCTGTGCCAGGAGCCTCCGGCAGCCCTGCTCCGAAAATGCAAACGTCTGCAGATAGCTCGCAGGCAGAAAGAGCTAGCCTGGAAAGCTGTTGCTCAGCCTCATCTGCCCATGGCACTGCTCGCACAGAGGCACAGAGACTGGGGCTGCTTGCTTGTCTTGTCCCCTCAAACTTCAAACGTAGCTTAGGTGGTCTGTGCCGGGCGCCTCCGGCAGCCCTGCTCCGAAAATGCGAACGTCTGCAGATAGCTCGCAGGCAGAAAGAGCTAGCCTGGAAAGCTGTTGCTCAGCCTCATCTGCCCATGGCACTGCTCGCACAGAGGCACAGAGACTGGGGCTGCTTGCTTGTTTTGCGCCCTCAAACTTAAAACGTAGCTTAGGTGGTCCGTGCCGGGCGCCTCCGGCAGCCCTGCTCCGAAAATGCAAACGTCTGC
Organism: Opisthocomus hoazin; assembly: GCF_030867145.1. Classification (NCBI taxonomy): domain Eukaryota; kingdom Metazoa; phylum Chordata; class Aves; order Opisthocomiformes; family Opisthocomidae; genus Opisthocomus; species Opisthocomus hoazin. Next base: position 221,021 of record NW_027448778.1, read on the forward strand.
AGATAGCTCGCAGGCAGAAAGAGCTAGCCTGGAAAGCTGTTGCTCAGCCTCATCTGCCCATGGCACTGCTCGCACAGAGGCACAGAGACTGGGGCTGCTTGCTTGTCTTGTCCCCTCAAACTTCAAACGTAGCTTAGGTGGTCCTTGCCGGGCGCCTCCGGCAGCCCTGCTCCGAAAATGCAAACGTCTGCAGATAGCTCGCAGGCAGAAAGAGCTAGCCTGGAAAGCTGTTGCTCAGCCTCATCTGCCCATGGCACTGCTCGCACAGAGGCACAGAGACTGGGGCTGCTTGCTTGTCTTGTCCCCTCAAACTTCAAACGTAGCTTAGGTGGTCCGTGCCGGGCGCCTCCCGCAGCCCTGCTCCGAAAATGCGAACGTCTGCAGATAGCTCGCAGGCAGAAAGAGCTAGCCTGGAAAGCTGTTGCTCAGCCTCATCTGCCCATGGCACTGCTCGCACAGAGGCACAGAGACTGGGGCTGCTTGCTTGTTTTGCGCCCTCAAACTTAAAACGTAGCTTAGGTGGTCCGTGCCGGGCGCCTCCGGCAGCCCTGCTCCGAAAATGCAAACGTCTGCAGATAGCTCGCAGGCAGAAAGAGCTAGCCTGGAAAGCTGTTGCTCAGCCTCATCTGCCCATGGCACTGCTCGCACAGAGGCACAGAGACTGGGGCTGCTTGCTTGTCTTGTCCCCTCAAACTTCAAACGTAGCTTAGGTGGTCCGTGCCGGGCGCCTCCGGCAGCCCTGCTCCGAAAATCCAAACGTCTGCAGATAGCTCGCAGGCAGAAAGAGCTAGCCTGGAAAGCTGTTGCTCCGCCTCATCTGCCCATGGCACTGCTCGCACAGAGGCACAGAGACTGGGGCTGCTTGCTTGTCTTGTCCCCTCAAACTTCAAATTTAGCTTAGGTGGTCCGTGCCGGGCGCATCCGGCAGCCCTGCTCCGAAAATGCGAACGTCTGCAGATAGCTCGCAGGCAGAAAGAGCTAGCCTGGAAAGCTGTTGCTCAGCCTCATCTGCCCATGGCACTGCTCGCACAGAGGCACAGAGACTGGGGCTGCTTGCTTGTCTTGTCCCCTCAAACTTCAAACGTAGCTTAGGTGGTCCTTGCCGGGCGCCTCCGGCAGCCCTGCTCCGAAAATGCAAACGTCTGCAGATAGCTCGCAGGCAGAAAGAGCTAGCCTGGAAAGCTGTTGCTCAGCCTCATCTGCCCATGGCACTGCTCGCACAGAGGCACAGAGACTGGGGCTGCTTGCTTGTCTTGTCCCCTCAAACTTCAAACGTAGCTTAGGTGGTCCGTGCCGGGCGCCTCCCGCAGCCCTGCTCCGAAAATGCGAACGTCTGCAGATAGCTCGCAGGCAGAAAGAGCTAGCCTGGAAAGCTGTTGCTCAGCCTCATCTGCCCATGGCACTGCTCGCACAGAGGCACAGAGACTGGGGCTGCTTGCTTGTCTTGTCCCCTCAAACTTAAAATGTAGCTCAGGTGGTCCGTGCCGTGCGCATCCGGCAGCCCTGCTCCGAAAATGCAAACGTCTGCAGATAGCTCGCAGGCAGAAAGAGCTAGCCTGGAAAGCTGTTGCTCAGCCTCATCTGCCCATGGCACTGCTCGCACAGAGGCACAGAGACTGGGGCTGCTTGCTTGTCTTGTCCCCTCAAACTTCAAATGTACCTTAGGTGGTCCGTGCCGGGCGCCTCCGGCAGCCCTGCTCCGAAAATGCGAACGTCTGCAGATAGCTCGCAGGCAGAAAGAGCTAGCCTGGAAAGCTGTGGCTCAGCCTCATCTGCCCATGGCACTGCTCGCACAGAGGCACAGAGACTGGGGCTGCTTGCTTGTCTTCCCCCTTAAACTTCAAACGTAGCTTAGGTGGTCCGTGCCGGGCGCCTCCGGCAGCCCTGCTCCGAAAATGCAAACATCTGCAGATAGCTCGCAGGGAAAAAGAGCTAGCCTGGAAAGCTGTTGCTCAGCCTCATCTGCCCATGGCACTGCTCGCACAGAGGCACAGAGTCTGGGGCTGCTTGCTTGTCTTGTCCCCTCAAACTTCAAACGTATCTTAGGTGGTCCGTGCCGGGCGCATCCGGCAGCCCTGCTCCGAAAATGCGAACGTCTGCAGATAGCTCGCAGTCAGAAAGAGCTAGCCTGGAAAGCTGTTGCTCAGCCTCATCTGCCCATGGCACTGCTCGCACAGAGGCACAGAGACTGGGGCTGCTTGCTTGTCTTGTCCCCTCAAACTTCAAACGTAGCTTAGGTGGTCCGTGCCGGGCGCATCTGGCAGCCCTGCTCCAAAAATGCGAACGTCTGCAGATAGCTCGCAGGCAGAAAGAGCTAGCCTGGAAAGCTGTTGCTCAGCCTCATCTGCCCATGGCACTGCTCGCACAGAGGCACAGAGACTGGGGCTGCTTGCTTGTCTTGTCCCCTCAAACTTCAAACGTAGCTTAGGTGGTCCGTGCCGGGCGCCTCCGGCAGCCCTGCTCCGAAAATGCAAACGTCTGCAGATAGCTCGCAGGCAGAAAGAGCTAGCCTGGAAAGCTGTTGCTCAGCCTCATCTGCCCATGGCACTGCTCGCACAGAGGCACAGAGACTGGGGCTGCTTGCTTGTCTTGCCCCCTCAAACTTCAAACGTAGCTTAGGTGGTCCGTGCCGGGCGCCTCCGGCAGCCCTGCTCCGAAAATGCGAACGTCTGCAGATAGCTCGCAGGCAGAAAGAGCTAGCCTGGAAAGCTGTTGCTCAGCCTCATCTGCCCATGGCACTGCTCGCACAGAGGCACAGAGACTGGGGCTGCTTGCTTGTCTTGTCCCCTCAAACTTCAAACGTAGCTTAGGTGGTCCGTGCCGGGAGCCTCCGGCAGCCCTGCTCCGAAAATGCGAACGTCTGCAGATAGCTCGCAGGCAGAAAGAGCTAGCCTGGAAAGCTGTTGCTCAGCCTCATCTGCCCATGGCACTGCTCGCACAGAGGCACAGAGACTGGGGCTGCTTGCTTGTCTTGTCCCCTAAAACTTCAAACGTAGCTTAGGTGGTCTGTGCCGGGCGCCTCCGGCAGCCCTGCTCCGAAAATGCAAACGTCTGCAGATAGCTCGCAGGCAGAAAGAGCTAGCCTGGAAAGCTGTTGCTCAGCCTCATCTGCCCATGGCACTGCTCGCACAGAGGCACAGAGACTGGGGCTGCTTGCTTGTTTTGCGCCCTCAAACTTAAAACGTAGCTTAGGTGGTCCGTGCCGGGCGCCTCCGGCAGCCCTGCTCCGAAAATGCAAACGTCTGCAGATAGCTCGCAGGCAGAAAGAGCTAGCCTGGAAAGCTGATGCTCAGCCTCATCTGCCCATGGCACTGCTCGCACAGAGGCACAGAGACTGGGGCTGCTTGCTTGTCTTGTCCCCTCAAACTTCAAACGTAGCTTAGGTGGTCCGTGCCGGGCGCCTCCGGCAGCCCTGCTCCGAAAATCCAAACGTCTGCAGATAGCTCGCAGGCAGAAAGAGCTAGCCTGGAAAGCTGTTGCTCAGCCTCATCTGCCCATGGCACTGCTCGCACAGAGGCACAGAGACTGGGGCTGCCTGCTTGTCTTGTCCCCTCAAACTTCAAACGTAGCTTAGGTGGTCAGTGCCGGGCGCCTCCGTCAGCCCTGCTCCGAAAATGCAAACGTCTGCAGATAGCTCGCAGGCAGAAAGAGCTAACCTGGAAAGCTGTTGCTCAGCCTCATCTGCCCATGGCACTGCTCGCACAGAGGCACAGAGACTGGGGCTGCTTGCTTGTCTTGCCCCCTCAAACTTCAAATGTAACTTAGGTGGTCCGTGCCGGGCGCCTCCGGCAGCCCTGCTCCGAAAATGCGAACGTCTGCAGATAGCTCGCAGGCAGAAAGAGCTAGCCTGGAAAGCTGTTGCTCAGCCTCATCTGCCCATGGCACTGCTCGCAAAGAGGCACAGAGACTGGAGCTGCTTGCTTGTCTTGTCCCCTCAAACTTCAAACGTAGCTTAGGTGGTCCGTGCCGGGCGCCTCCGGCAGCCCTGCTCCAAAAATTCGAACGTCTGCAGATAGCTCGCAGGCAGAAAGAGCTAGCCTGGAAAGCTGTTGCTCAGCCTCATCTGCCCATGGCACTGCTCGCACAGAGGCACAGAGACTGGGGCTGCTTGCTTGTCTTGTCCCCTCAAACTTCAAACGTAGCTTAGGTGGTCCGTGCCGGGCGCCTCCGGCAGCCCTGCTCCGAAAATGCAAACGTCTGCAGATAGCTCGCAGGCAGAAAGAGCTAGCCTGGAAAGCTGTTGCTCAGCCTCATCTGCCAATGGCACTGCTCGCACAGAGGCACAGAGACTGGGGCTGCTTGCTTGTCTTGTCCCCTCAAACTTCAAACGTAGCTTAGGTGGTCCGTGCCGGGCGCCTCCGGCAGCCCTGCTCTGAAAATCAAAAGGTCTGCAGATAGCTTGCAGGCAGAAAGAGCTAGCCTGGAAAGCTGTTGCTCAGCCTCATCTGCCCATGGCACTGCTCGCACAGAGGCACAGAGACTGGGGCTGCTTTCTTGTCTTGTCCCCTCAAACTTCAAACGTAGCTTAGGTGGTCTGTGCCGGGCGCCTCCGGCAGCCCTGCTCCGAAAATGCGAACGTCTGCAGATAGCTCGCAGGCAGAAAGAGCTAGCCTGGAAAGCTGTTGCTCAGCCTCATCTGCCCATGGCACTGCTCGCACAGAGGCACAGAGACTGGGGCTGCTTGCTTGTTTTGCGCCCTCAAACTTAAAACGTAGCTTAGGTGGTCCGTGCCGGGCGCCTCCGGCAGCCCTGCTCCGAAAATGCAAACGTCTGCAGATAGCTCGCAGGCAGAAAGAGCTAGCCTGGAAAGCTGTTGCTCAGCCTCATCTGCCCATGGCACTGCTCGCACAGAGGCACAGAGACTGGGGCTGCTTGCTTGTCTTGCCCCCTCAAACTTCAAACGTAACTTAGGTGGTCCGTGCCGGGCGCCTCCGGCAGCCCTGCTCCGAAAATGCAAACGTCTGCAGATAGCTCGCAGGCAGAAAGAGCTAGCCTGGAAAGCTGTTGCTCAGCCTCATCTGCCCATGGCACTGCTCGCACAGAGGCACAGAGACTGGGGCTGCTTGCTTGTCTTGTCCCCTCAAACTTCAAATGTAGCTTAGGTGGTCCGTGCCGGGCGCCTCCGGCAGCCCTGCTCCGAAAATGCGAACGTCTGCAGATAGCTCGCAGGCAGAAAGAGCTAGCCTGGAAAGCTGTTGCTCAGCCTCATCTGCCCATGGCACTGCTCGCACAGAGGCACAGAGACTGGGGCTGCTTGCTTGTCTTGTCCCCTCAAACTTCAAACGTAGCTTAGGTGGTCTGTGTCGGGAGCCTCCGGCAGCCCTGCTCCGAAAATGCGAACGTCTGCAGATAGCTCGCAGGCAGAAAGAGCTAGCCTGGAAAGCTGTTGCTCAGCCTCATCTGCCCATGGCACTGCTCGCACAGAGGCACAGAGACTGGGGCTGCTTGCTTGTCTTGTCCCCTAAAACTTCAAACGTAGCTTAGGTGGTCTGTGCCGGGCGCCTCCGGCAGCCCTGCTCCGAAAATGCAAACGTCTGCAGATAGCTCGCAGGCAGAAAGAGCTAGCCTGGAAAGCTGTTGCTCAGCCTCATCTGCCCATGGCACTGCTCGCACAGAGGCACAGAGACTGGGGCTGCTTGCTTGTTTTGCGCCCTCAAACTTAAAACGTAGCTTAGGTGGTCCGTGCCGGGCGCCTCCGGCAGCCCTGCTCCGAAAATGCAAACGTCTGCAGATAGCTCGCAGGCAGAAAGAGCTAGCCTGGAAAGCTGATGCTCAGCCTCATCTGCCCATGGCACTGCTCGCACAGAGGCACAGAGACTGGGGCTGCTTGCTTGTCTTGTCCCCTCAAACTTCAAACGTAGCTTAGGTGGTCCGTGCCGGGCGCCTCCGGCAGCCCTGCTCCGAAAATCCAAACGTCTGCAGATAGCTCGCAGGCAGAAAGAGCTAGCCTGGAAAGCTGTTGCTCAGCCTCATCTGCCCATGGCACTGCTCGCACAGAGGCACAGAGACTGGGGCTGCCTGCTTGTCTTGTCCCCTCAAACTTCAAACGTAGCTTAGGTGGTCAGTGCCGGGCGCCTCCGTCAGCCCTGCTCCGAAAATGCAAACGTCTGCAGATAGCTCGCAGGCAGAAAGAGCTAACCTGGAAAGCTGTTGCTCAGCCTCATCTGCCCATGGCACTGCTCGCACAGAGGCACAGAGACTGGGGCTGCTTGCTTGTCTTGCCCCCTCAAACTTCAAATGTAACTTAGGTGGTCCGTGCCGGGCGCCTCCGGCAGCCCTGCTCCGAAAATGCGAACGTCTGCAGATAGCTCGCAGGCAGAAAGAGCTAGCCTGGAAAGCTGTTGCTCAGCCTCATCTGCCCATGGCACTGCTCGCAAAGAGGCACAGAGACTGGAGCTGCTTGCTTGTCTTGTCCCCTCAAACTTCAAACGTAGCTTAGGTGGTCCGTGCCGGGCGCCTCCGGCAGCCCTGCTCCAAAAATTCGAACGTCTGCAGATAGCTCGCAGGCAGAAAGAGCTAGCCTGGAAAGCTGTTGCTCAGCCTCATCTGCCCATGGCACTGCTCGCACAGAGGCACAGAGACTGGGGCTGCTTGCTTGTCTTGTCCCCTCAAACTTCAAACGTAGCTTAGGTGGTCCGTGCCGGGCGCCTCCGGCAGCCCTGCTCCGAAAATGCAAACGTCTGCAGATAGCTCGCAGGCAGAAAGAGCTAGCCTGGAAAGCTGTTGCTCAGCCTCATCTGCCCATGGCACTGCTCGCACAGAGGCACAGAGACTGGGGCTGCTTGCTTGTCTTGTCCCCTCAAACTTGAAACGTAGCTTAGGTGGTCCGTGCCGGGCGCCTCCGGCAGCCCTGCTCTGAAAATCAAAAGGTCTGCAGATAGCTTGCAGGCAGAAAGAGCTAGCCTGGAAAGCTGTTGCTCAGCCTCATCTGCCCATGGCACTGCTCGCACAGAGGCACAGAGACTGGGGCTGCTTTCTTGTCTTGTCCCCTCAAACTTCAAACGTAGCTTAGGTGGTCTGTGCCGGGCGCCTCCGGCAGCCCTGCTCCGAAAATGCGAACGTCTGCAGATAGCTCGCAGGCAGAAAGAGCTAGCCTGGAAAGCTGTTGCTCAGCCTCATCTGCCCATGGCACTGCTCGCACAGAGGCACAGAGACTGGGGCTGCTTGCTTGTTTTGCGCCCTCAAACTTAAAACGCAGCTTAGGTGGTCCGTGCCGGGCGCCTCCGGCAGCCCTGCTCCGAAAATGCAAACGTCTGCAGATAGCTCGCAGGCAGAAAGAGCTAGCCTGGAAAGCTGTTGCTCAGCCTCATCTGCCCATGGCACTGCTCGCACAGAGGCACAGAGACTGGGGCTGCTTGCTTGTCTTGCCCCCTCAAACTTCAAACGTAACTTAGGTGGTCCGTGCCGGGCGCCTCCGGCAGCCCTGCTCCGAAAATGCAAACGTCTGCAGATAGCTCGCAGGCAGAAAGAGCTAGCCTGGAAAGCTGTTGCTCAGCCTCATCTGCCCATGGCACTGCTCGCACAGAGGCACAGAGACTGGGGCTGCTTGCTTGTCTTGTCCCCTCAAACTTCAAATGTAGCTTAGGTGGTCCGTGCCGGGCGCCTCCGGCAGCCCTGCTCCGAAAATGCGAACGTCTGCAGATAGCTCGCAGGCAGAAAGAGCTAGCCTGGAAAGCTGTTGCTCAGCCTCATCTGCCCATGGCACTGCTCGCACAGAGGCACAGAGACTGGAGCTCCTTGCTTGTCTTGTCCCCCCAAACTTCAAACGTAGCTTAGGTGGTCCGTGCCGGGCGCCTCCGGCAGCCCTGCTCCAAAAATTCGAACGTCTGCAGATAGCTCGCAGGCAGAAAGAGCTAGCCTGGAAAGCTGTTTCTCAGCCTCATCTGCCCATGGCACTGCTCGCAGAGAGGCACAGAGACTGGGGCTGCTTGCTTGTCTTGTCCCCTCAAACTTCAAACGTAGCTTAGGTGGTCCGTGCCGGGCGCCTCCGGCAGCCCAGCTCCGAAAATCCAAACGTCTGCAGATAGCTCGCAGGCAGAAAGAGCTAGCCTGGAAAGCTGTTGCTCCGCCTCATCTGCCCATGGCACTGCTCGCACAGAGGCACAGAGACTGGGGCTGCTTGCTTGTCTTGTCCCCTCAAACTTCAAACGTAGCTTTGGTGGTCCGTGCCGGGCGCATCCGGCAGCCCTGCTCCGAAAATGCGAACGTCTGCAGATAGCTCGCAGGCAGAAAGAGCTAGCCTGGAAAGCTGTTGCTCAGCCTCATCTGCCCATGGCAATGCTCGCACAGAGGCACAGAGACTGGGGCTGCTTGCTTGTCTTGTCCCCTCAAACTTCAAACGTAGCTTAGGTGGTCCGTGCCGGGCGCCTCCGGCAGCCCTGCTCCGAAAATCCAAACGTCTGCAGATAGCTCGCAGGCAGAAAGAGCTAGCCTGGAAAGCTGTTGCTCCGCCTCATCTGCCCATGGCACTGCTCGCACAGAGGCACAGAGACTGAGGCTGCTTGCTTGTCTTGTCCCCTCAAACTTCAAACGTAGCTGAGGTGGTCCGTGCCGGGCGCATCCGGCAGCCCTGCTCCGAAAAAACAAACGTCTGCAGATAGCTCGCAGGCAGAAAGAGCTAGCCTGGAAAGCTGATGCTCAGCCTCATCTGCCCATGGCACTGCTCGCACAGAGGCACAGAGACTGGGGCTGCTTGCTTGTCTTGTCCCCTCAAACTTCAAACGTAGCTTAGGTGGTCTGTGCCGGGCGCCTCCGGCAGCCCTGCTCCGAAAATGCGAACGTCTGCAGATAGCTCGCAGGCAGAAAGAGCTAGCCTGGAAAGCTGTTGCTCAGCCTCATCTGCCCATGGCACTGCTCGCACAGAGGCACAGAGACTGGGGCTGCTTGCTTGTCTTGTCCCCTCAAACTTCAAATGTAGCTTAGGTGGTCCGTGCCGGGCGCATCCGGCAGCCCTGCTCCGAAAATGCGAACGTCTGCAGATAGCTCGCAGGCAGAAAGAGCTAGCCTGGAAAGCTGTTGCTCAGCCTCATCTGCCCATGGCACTGCTCGCACAGAGGCACAGAGACTGGGGCTGCTTGCTTGTCTTGTCCCCTCAAACTTCAAACGTAGCTTAGGTGGTCAGTGCCGGGCGCCTCCGTCAGCCCTGCTCCGAAAATGCAAACGTCTGCAGATAGCTCGCAGGCAGAAAGAGCTAACCTGGAAAGCTGTTGCTCAGCCTCATCTGCCCATGGCACTGCTCACACAGAGGCACAGAGACTGGGGCTGCTTGCTTGTCTTGCCCCCTCAAACTTCAAACGTAACTTAGGTGGTCCGTGCCGGGCGCCTCCGGCAGCCCTGCTCCGAAAATGCAAACGTCTGCAGATAGCTCGCAGGCAGAAAGAGCTAGCCTGGAAAGCTGTTGCTCAGCCTCATCTGCCCATGGCACTGCTCGCACAGAGGCACAGAGACTGGGGCTGCTTGCTTGTCTTGTCCCCTCAAACTTCAAATGTAGCTTAGGTGGTCCGTGCCGGGCGCCTCCGGCAGCCCTGCTCCGAAAATGCGAACGTCTGCAGATAGCTCGCAGGCAGAAAGAGCTAGCCTGGAAAGCTGTTGCTCAGCCTCATCTGCCCATGGCACTGCTCGCACAGAGGCACAGAGACTGGGGCTGCTTGCTTGTCTTGTCCCCTCAAACTTCAAACGTAGCTTAGGTGGTCCGTGCCGGGCGCCTCCGGCAGCCCTGCTCCGAAAATGCGAACGTCTGCAGATAGCTCGCAGGCAGAAAGAGCTAGCCTGGAAAGCTGTTGCTCAGCCTCATCTGCCCATGGCACTGCTCGCACAGAGGCACAGAGACTGGGGCTGCTTGCTTGTCTTGTCCCCTCAAACTTCAAACGTAGCTTAGGTGGTCCGTGCCGGGCGCCTCCGGCAGCCCTGCTCCGAAAATGCAAACGTCTGCAGATAGCTCGCAGGCAGAAAGAGCTAGCCTGGAAAGCTGATGCTCAGCCTCATCTGCCCATGGCACTGCTCGCACAGAGGCACAGAGACTGGGGCTGCTTGCTTGTCTTGCCCCCTCAAACTTCAAACGTAACTTAGCTGGTCCGTGCCGGGCGCCTCCGGCAGCCCTGCTCCGAAAATGCAAACGTCTGCAGATAGCTCGCAGGCAGAAAGAGCTAGCCTGGAAAGCTGTTGCTCAGCCTCATCTGCCCATGGCACTGCTCGCACAGAGGCACAGAGACTGGGGCTGCTTGCTTGTCTTGTCCCCTCAAACTTCAAACGTAGCTTAGGTGGTCCGTGCCGGGCGCCTCCGGCAGCCCTGCTCCGAAAATGCGAACGTCTGCAGATAGCTCGCAGGCAGAAAGAGCTAGCCTGGAAAGCTGTTGCTCAGCCTCATCTGCCCATGGCACTGCTCGCAAAGAGGCACAGAGACTGGAGCTGCTTGCTTGTCTTGTCCCCTCAAACTTCAAACGTAGCTTAGGTGGTCCGTGCCGGGCGCCTCCGGCAGCCCTGCTCCAAAAATTCGAACGTCTGCAGATAGCTCGCAGGCAGAAAGAGCTAGCCTGGAAAGCTGTTGCTCAGCCTCATCTGCCCATGGCACTGCTCGCAGAGAGGCACAGAGACTGGGGCTGCTTGCTTGTCTTGTCCCCTCAAACTTCAAACGTAGCTTAGGTGGTCCGTGCCGGGCGCCTCCGGCAGCCCTGCTCCGAAAATCCAAACGTCTGCAGATAGCTCGCAGGCAGAAAGAGCTAGCCTGGAAAGCTGTTGCTCCGCCTCATCTGCCCATGGCACTGCTCGCACAGAGGCACAGAGACTGGGGCTGCTTGCTTGTCTTGTCCCCTCAAACTTCAAACGTAGCTTTGGTGGTCCGTGCCGGGCGCATCCGGCAGCCCTGCTCCGAAAATGCAAACGTCTGCAGATAGCTCGCAGGCAGAAAGAGCTAGCCTGGAAAGCTGTTGCTCAGCCTCATCTGCCCATGGCACTGCTCGCACAGAGGCACAGAGACTGGGGCTTCTTGCTTGTCTTGTCCCCTCAAACTTCAAACGTAGCTTAGGTGGTCCGTGCCGGGCGCCTCCGGCAGCCCTGCTCTGAAAATCCAAAGGTCTGCAGATAGCTCGCAGGCAGAAAGAGCTAGCCTGGAAAGCTGTTGCTCAGCCTCATCTGCCCATGGCACTGCTCGCACAGAGGCACAGAGACTGGGGCTGCTTGCTTGTCTTGTCCCCTCAAACTTCAAACGTAGCTTAGGTGGTCTGTGCCGGGCGCCTCCGGCAGCCCTGCTCCGAAAATGCAAACGTCTGCAGACAGCTCGCAGGCAGAAAGAGCTAGCCTGGAAAGCTGTTGCTCAGCCTCATCTGCCCATGGCACTGCTCGCACAGAGGCACAGAGACTGGGGCTGCTTGCTTGTTTTGCGCCCTCAAACTTCAAACGTAGCTTAGGTGGTCCGTGCCGGGCGCCTCCGGCAGCCCTGCTCCGAAAATCCAAACGTCTGCAGATAGCTCGCAGGCAGAAAGAGCTAGCCTGGAAAGCTGTTGCTCAGCCTCATCTGCCCATGGCACTGCTCGCACAGAGGCACAGAGACTGGGGCTGCTTGCTTGTCTTGTCCCCTCAAACTTCAAACGTAGCTTAGGTGGTCCGTGCCGGGCGCCTCCGGCAGCCCTGCTCCGAAAATCCAAACGTCTGCAGATAGCTCGCAGGCAGAAAGAGCTAGCCTGGAAAGCTGTTGCTCAGCCTCATCTGCCCATGGCACTGCTCGCACAGAGGCACAGAGACTGGGGCTGCTTGCTTGTCTTGCCCCTTCAAACTTCAAACGTAGCTTAGGTGGTCCGTGCCAGGCGCCTCCGGCAGCCCTGCTCCGAAAAAGCAAACGTCTGCAGATAGCTCGCAGGCAGAAAGAGCTAGCCTGGAAAGCTGTTGCTCAGCCTCATCTGCCCATGGCACTGCTCGCACAGAGGCACAGAGACTGGGGCTGCTTGCTTGTCTTGTCCCCTCAAACTTCAAACGTAACTTAGGTGGTCCGTGCCGGGCGCCTCCGGCAGCCCTGCTCCGAAAATGCGAACGTCTGCAGATAGCTCGCAGGCAGAAAGAGCTAGCCTGGAAAGCTGTTGCTCAGCCTCATCTGCCCATGGCACTGCTCGCACAGAGGCACAGAGACTGGGGCTGCTTGCTTGTCTTGTCCCCTCAAACTTCAAATGTAGCTTAGGTGGTCCGTGCCGGGCGCATCCGGCAGCCCTGCTCCGAAAATGCGAACGTCTGCAGATAGCTCGCAGGCAGAAAGAGCTAGCCTGGAAAGCTGTTGCTCAGCCTCATCTGCCCATGGCACTGCTCGCACAGAGGCACAGAGACTGGGGCTGCTTGCTTGTCTTGTCCCCTCAAACTTCAAACGTAGCTTAGGTGGTCAGTGCCGGGCGCCTCCGTCAGCCCTGCTCCGAAAATGCAAACGTCTGCAGATAGCTCGCAGGCAGAAAGAGCTAACCTGGAAAGCTGTTGCTCAGCCTTATCTGCCCATGGCACTGCTCGCACAGAGGCACAGAGACTGGGGCTGCTTGCTTGTCTTGCCCCCTCAAACTTCAAACGTAACTTAGGTGGTCCGTGCCGGGCGCCTCCGGCAGCCCTGCTCCGAAAATGCAAACGTCTGCAGATAGCTCGCAGGCAGAAAGAGCTAGCCTGGAAAGCTGTTGCTCAGCCTCATCTGCCCATGGCACTGCTCGCACAGAGGCACAGAGACTGGGGCTGCTTGCTTGTCTTGTCCCCTCAAACTTCAAATGTAGCTTAGGTGGTCCGTGCCGGGCGCCTCCGGCAGCCCTGCTCCGAAAATGCGAACGTCTGCAGATAGCTCGCAGGCAGAAAGAGCTAGCCTGGAAAGCTGTTGCTCAGCCTCATCTGCCCATGGCACTGCTCGCACAGAGGCACAGAGACTGGGGCTGCTTGCTTGTCTTGTCCCCTCAAACTTCAAACGTAGCTTAGGTGGTCCGTGCCGGGCGCCTCCGGCAGCCCTGCTCCGAAAATGCGAACGTCTGCAGATAGCTCGCAGGCAGAAAGAGCTAGCCTGGAAAGCTGTTGCTCAGCCTCATCTGCCCATGGCACTGCTCGCACAGAGGCACAGAGACTGGGGCTGCTTGCTTGTCTTGTCCCCTCAAACTTCAAATGTAGCTTAGGTGGTCCGTGCCGGGCGCCTCCGGCAGCCCTGCTCCGAAAATGCGAACGTCTGCAGATAGCTCGCAGGCAGAAAGAGCTAGCCTGGAAAGCTGTTGCTCAGCCTCATCTGCCCATGGCACTGCTCGCACAGAGGCACAGAGACTGGGGCTGCTTGCTTGTCTTGCCCCCTCAAACTTCAAACGTAGCTTAGGTGGTCCGTGCCGGGCGCCTCCGGCAGCCCTGCTCCGAAAATGCGAACGTCTGCAGATAGCTAGCAGGGAGAAAGAGCTAGCCTGGAAAGCTGTTGCTCAGCCTCATCTGCCCATGGCACTGCTCGCACAGAGGCACAGAGACTGGGGCTGCTTGCTTGTCTTGCCCCCTCAAACTTCAAACGTAGCTTAGGTGGTCCGTGCCGGGCGCCTCCGGCAGCCCTTCTCCGAAAATGCAAACGTCTGCATATAGCTCGCAGGCAGAAAGATCTAGCCTGGAAAACTGTTGCTCAGCCTCATCTGCCCATGGCACTGCTCGCACAGAGGCACAGAGACTGGGGCTGCTTGCTTGTCTTGTCCCCTCAACCTTCAAACGTAGCTTAGGTGGTCCGTGCCGGGCGCCTCCGGCAGCCCTGTTCCAAAAATGCGAACGTCTGCAGATAGCTCGCAGCCAGAAAGAGCTAGCCTGGAAAGCTGTTGCTCATCCTCATCTGCCCATGGCACTGCTCGCACAGAGGCACAGAGACTGGGGCTGCTTGCTTGTTTTGCCCCCTCAAACTTCAAACGTAGCTTACGTGGTCCGTGCCGGGCGCCTCCGGCAGCCCTGCTCCGAAAATGTGAACGTCTGCAGATAGCTCGCAGGCAGAAAGAGCTAGCCTGGAAAGCTGTTGCTCATCCTCATCTGCCCATGGCACTGCTCGCACAGAGGCACAGAGACTGGGGCTGCTTGCTTGTCTTGTCCCCTCAAACTTCAAATGTAGTTTAGGTGGTCCGTGCCGGGCGCATCCGGCAGCCCTGCTCCGAAAATGCGAACGTCTGCAGATAGCTCGCAGGCAGAAAGAGCTAGCCTGGAAAGCTGTTGCTCAGCCTCATCTGACCATGGCACTGCTCGCACAGAGGCACAGAGACTGAGGCTGCTTGCTTGTCTTGTCCCCTCAAACTTCAAACGTAGCTTAGGTGGTCCGTGCCAGGCGCATCCGGCAGCCCTGCTCCGAAAATGCAAACGTCTGCAGATAGCTCGCAGGCAGAAAGAGCTAGCCTGGAAAGCTGTTGCTCAGCCTCATCTGCCCATGGCACTGCTCGCACAGAGGCACAGAGACTGGGGCTGCTTGCTTGTCTTGTCCCCTCAAACTTCAAACGTAGCTTAGGTGGTCCGTGCCGGGCGCTTCCGGCAGCCCTGCTCCGAAAATGCGAACGTCTGCAGATAGCTCGCAGGCAGAAAGAGCTAGCCTGGAAAGCTGTTGCTCAGCCTCATCTGCCCATGGCACTGCTCGCACAGAGGCACAGAGACTGGGGCTGCTTGCTTGTCTTGTCCCATCAAACTTCAAACGTAGCTTAGGTGGTCTGTGCCGGGCGCCTCCGGCAGCCCTGCTCCGAAAATGCAAACGTCTGCAGATAGCTCGCAGGCAGAAAGAGCTAGCCTGGAAAGCTGTTGCTCAGCCTCATCTGCCCATGGCACTGCTCGCACAGAGGCACAGAGACTGGGGCTGCTTGCTTGTCTTGTCCCCTCAAACTTCAAATGTAGCTTAGGTGGTCCGTGCCGGGCGCATCCGGCAGCCCTGCTCCGAAAATGCGAACGTCTGCAGATAGCTCGCAGGCAGAAAGAGCTAGCCTGGAAAGCTGTTGCTCAGCCTCATCTGCCCATGGCACTGCTCGCACAGAGGCACAGAGACTGGGGCTGCTTGCTTGTCTTGTCCCCTCAAACTTCAAACGTAGCTTAGGTGGTCTGTGCCGGGCGCCTCCGGCAGCCCTGCTCCGAAAATGCAAACGTCTGCAGATAGCTCGCAGGCAGAAAGAGCTAGCCTGGAAAGCTGTTGCTCAGCCTCATCTGCCCATGGCACTGCTCGCACAGAGGCACAGAGACTGGGGCTGCTTGCTTGTCTTGCCCCCTCAAACTTCAAACGTAACTTAGGTGGTCCGTGCCGGGCGCCTCCGGCAGCCCTTCTCCGAAAATGCAAACGTCTGCATATAGCTCGCAGGCAGAAAGAGCTAGCCTGGAAAACTGTTGCTCAGCCTCATCTGCCCATGGCACTGCTCGCACAGAGGCACAGAGACTGGGGCTGCTTTCCTGTCTTGTCCCCTCAAACTTCAAACGTAGCTTAGGTGGTCCGTGCCGGGCGCATCCGGCAGCCCTGCTCCGAAAACGCGAACGTCTGCAGATAACTCGCAGGCAGAAAGGGCTAGCCTGGAAAGCTGTTGCTCAGCCTCATCTGCCCATGGCACTGCTCGCACAGAGGCACAGAGACTGGGGCTGCTTGCTTGTTTTGCCCCCTCAAACTTGAAACGTAGCTTAGGTGGTCCGTGCCGGGCGCCTCCGGCAGCCCTGCTCCGAAAATGCAAACGTCTGCAGATAGCTCGCAGGCAGAAAGAGCTAACCTGGAAAGCTGTTGCTCAGCCTCATCTGCCCATGGCACTGCTCGCACAGAGGCACAGAGACTGGGGCTGCTTGCTTGTCTTGCCCCCTCAAACTTCAAACGTAACTTAGGTGGTCCGTGCCGGGCGCCTCCGGCAGCCCTGCTCCGAAAATGCAAACGTCTGCAGATAGCTCGCAGGCAGAAAGAGCTAGCCTGGAAAGCTGTTGCTCAGCCTCATCTGCCCATGGCACTGCTCGCACAGAGGCACAGAGACTGGGGCTGCTTGCTTGTCTTGTCCCCTCAAACTTCAAACGTAGCTTAGGTGGTCCGTGCCGGGCGCCTCCGGCAGCCCTGCTCCAAAAATGCAAACGTCTGCAGATAGCTCGCAGGCAGAAAGAGCTAGCCTGGAAAGCTGTTGCTCCGCCTCATCTGCCCATGGCACTGCTCGCACAGAGGCACAGAGACTGGGGCTGCTTGCTTGTTTTGCCCCCTCAAACTTCAAACGTAGCTTAGGTGGCCCGTGCCGGGCACCTCCGGCAGCCCTGCTCCAAAAATGCAAACGTCTGCAGATAGCTCGCAGGCAGAAAGAGCTAGCCTGGAAAGCTGTTGCTCAGCCTCATCTGCCCATGGCACTGCTCGCACAGAGCAGAGCTTTACAACCAACAAAAACCAGGAGTAGAATGAGCTCCCCTCCCAGCAGCTGCGGCTCATATACTCCCTGCCTCGCCCACCACCCTTCCCACGCTCCCCTGGGAAAGGGGAGGGGTGAACCACCAGAAGGTATAAAGCCAGCAGGAAGAGCAGCAGCAAGTTCTCTCATCTGCCTTAAATTTACATCAAGCAAAGCACTGACTGCAGATGGTGATCTTTACTGGAATCAACAATGCTTGGTCTTCTCCTGTAACTACATATGTTACAGCAGCGATGTGAGTGAGTAAGTAATTAGACTTAATTTTTCTGCAGTGTGGATAAAAAAGAGAGCTCTTACTAAGCTATGTAAGGAAGTAGTTTGCTAAATGCAGTAACAATATTATTACCAAAATTTATGCTTTTTGGCTTCCTATAAAAAAACCCAAAATGCTACAGGTTTACTTTTTGTTTCTAGCAAGACCAGGCATACGACCTAACTTCCACCAGGACTATTTTCTGGATAGGATTGAATAACAAAGCAGAATTTGATGTTGTAATAATCTTTTCTCAAAAATATCTCTGGTTGCAAAGTGAATTATTTACTGTCAATGGCAGATAATTCTGAGCCGCTTCGAAGGTCTCTCTGGCTGGCTCCCTTAAGAGAGCTAGGTGAGTTCCAAAGGACAGAAAATGGAGAAAAAATAAAAAGGTGGAAATACAAGAAACATCAGAAATTTTACAGAAGCAGCCCGACTAACACCTAAGTAGATAGAAGAAAAAAAAATTGCAAAACTCCACAAAAAAACTCTACGGGAGACGTGTCGATAAAAACAGAAGAAGGCTATTGCTTCCTCTGAAAAACCAAAGAGGAGATAGCAGCTGACAACGGACATCTTCATGGCGCCGGCTACCAAATAGAAGCATATGATAAGACAGAAAAGAAAAATACCACTCTGGGTCACAACGATGGCTTTGAAAAACAATCTGGTAGAACGAGAGGCGTCGTCACAGGGATTGGAGCAGTCCCGAGGGGGCCAGAGAGATTAATGATGTCTCCAGGATGCGGCGAGCGGACACGACGCAAAACTCCGCAGCATGTTCCAACAATGTACAGATGTTCTCGGGGGACGAGTGCCAGAATGGAGACATCCTAGATGGCAGCAAATAAGGTAAGAGAACTCTGGGGCACAGGGACAGCCCGAGGAAGGGTTTTGTCTAAATCGAGGAGACACAAAGAGGGTGGTAGAGTTCTCTTCGGCTCCCGGGGGCTCTGTTGTGGGTCCCGGGGGCTCTGTTGTGGGTCCCGGGGGCTCTGTTGTGGGTCCCGGGGGCTCTGTTGTGGGTCCCGGGGGCTCTTTTGTTGTTCTGGGGTTGTCGCTGGGGTATTGGGGGTTCTGTTAGGATCGTGGAGGCTCTGTTCGGGTCCTGGAGGCTCTGTTGTGGGCCTGGGGGCTCTGTTGGGGTCCTGGGGTCTTCGCTGGGTTAATGGGGCCCCTGTTGGGCTCCTGGGGGTCTCTGTTGGGCTCCTGGGGGTCTCTGTTGGGCTCCTGGGGGTCTCTGTTGGGGTCCTGGGGGTCTCTGTTGGGGTCCTGGGGTCTCTGTTGGGGTCCTGGGGTTTGTTTTGGGGTCTCGACGGCTCTGTTGGTGTCCTGGGGGCTCTGTTGGGATCCTGGGTGTTCTGTTCAGGTACTGGGGGCTCTGTTGATGTCCTGGGGGCTCTGTTGTTCTCCTGGGAGCTCTGTTGTTCTCCTGGGGGCTCTGTTTGGGTCCCGGGGGCTCTGTTTGGGTCCCGGGGGCTCTGTTTGGGTCCTGGGGCTCTGTTTGGGTCCTGGGGGCTCTGTTGGGATCCTGGGTGTTCTGTTGGTGTCCCGGGGTCTCTGTTGGGGTCCCGGGGTCTCTGTTGGGGTCCCGGGGTCTCTGTTGGGGTCCTGGGGGTCTCTGTTGGGGTCCTGGGGGTCTCTGTTGGGGTCCCGGGGGCTCTGTTGGGGTCCTGGGGTCTCTATTGTTGTTTTGGGGGCTCTGTTGGGGGTCCTGGGGGCTCTGTTGGGGTCCTGGGGGCTCTGTTGGGGTCCTGGGGGCTCTCTTGTTGTCCTGGGGGTCCGTGGTGGTCCTGGGGACTCTGTTGTTTTTTTGGCAGATTTACTGTTGTCGCGGGGAGTCTGTTGGGGTCCTGGGGGCTCTGTTGGGGTCCTGGGGGCTCTGTTGGGGTCCTGGGTGTTCTATTCAGGTACTGGGGGCTCTGTTGTTCTCCTGGAGGCTCTGTTGTTCTCCTGGGAGCTCTGTTGGGGTCCCCGGGGGCTCTGTTGGGGTCCCCGGGGGCTCTGTTGGGGTCCCCGGGGGCTCTGTTGGGGTCCCCGGGGGCTCTGTTGGGGTCCCGGGGGCTCTGTTGTGATCCCGGGGGCTCTGTTGTGGTCCCGGGGGCTCTGTTGTGGTCCCGGGGGCTCTGTTGTGGTCCTGGGGGCTCCGTGGTGGTCCTGGGGGCTCTGTTGTTTTTTGGCAGCTTTATTGTTGTCGCGGGGACTCTGTTTGGGTCCTGGGGGCTCAGTCGTGGTCCTGGGGTCTCTGTCGGGTTACTGGGGCTCTCGTCGTGTCCTGGGGGCTCTGTTGGGATTCTGGGGGCTCTGCTGGGGGTCCTGGGGGCTCTGTTGCAGTTGTGGGTTCACTGTTGGGGTCCTGGGGGTCTCTGTTGGGGTCCTGGGGGTCTCTGTTGGGGTCCTGGGGGTCTCTGTTGTGGTCCCGGGGGCTCTGTTGTGGTCCCGGGGGCTCTATTGTTGTTTTGGGGTCTCTGTTGGGGTCCCGGGGGCTCTGTTGGGGTCCCGGGGGCTCTATTGTTGTTTTGGGGTCTCTGTTGGGGTCCCGGGGGCTCTGTTGGGGTCCCGGGGGCTCTGTTGGGGTCCCAGGGGCTCTGTTGTTTTCCTGGGGGCTCTGTTGATTTTTTGGCAGATTTATTGTTGTCGCGGGGGCTCTGTCGGGGTCCTGGGGCCTCTGTCGGGGTCCTGGGGCCTCTGTCGGGGTCCTGGGGCCTCTGTCGGGGTCCTGGGGCCTCTGTCGGGGTCCTGGGGCCTCTGTTGGGATCCTGGGGGCTCTGTTGGGGGTCCTGGGGGCCTCTGTTGCGGTCGTGGGTGCCCTGTTGTGCTCCTGGGGGCTCTGTTGTGCTCCTGGGGGTCTCTGTTGTGCTCCTGGGGGTCTCTGTTGTGGTCCTGGGGGCTCTGTTGGGGTCCTGGGGGCTCTGTTGGGGTCCTGGGGGCTCTGTTGGGGTCCTGGGGTTTGTTTTGGGGTCTTGACAGCTCTGTTGGGGTCCTGGGGGCTCTGTTGGAGTCCTGGGGGCTCTGTTGGGGTCCTGGGGGCTCTGTTGTTCTCCTGGGGACTCTGTTGGGGTCCTGGGGGTCTCTGTTGGGGTCCTGGGGGCTCTGTTGGGGTCCTGGGGGCTCTGTTGGGGTCCTGGGGGCTCTCTTGTTGTCCTGGGGGCTCTGTTGTTGTCCTGGGGGTCCGTGGTCGTCCTGGGGACTCTGTTGTTTTTTTGGCAGATTTACTGTTGTCCTGGGGGCTCTGTCGGGGTCCTGGGGGCTCTGTCGGGGTCCTGGGGGCTCTGTCGGGATCCTGGGGGCTCTGTTGGGGGTCCTGGGGGCTCTGTTGCGCTCCTGGGGGCTCTGTTGCGCTCCTGGGGGTCTCTGTTTGGGTCCTGGGGGCTCTGTTGTGGTCCTGGCGTTTGTTTTGGGGTCTTGACAGCTCTGTTGCGCTCCTGGGGGCTCTGTTGCGCTCCTGGGGGCTCTGTTGCGCTCCTGGGGGCTCTGTTGCGCTCCTGGGGGTCTCTGTTGGGGTCCTGGGGGCTCTGTTGGGGTCCTGGCGTTTGTTTTGGGGTCTTGACAGCTCTGTTGGGGTCCTGGGGGCTCTGTTGGGGTCCTGGGGACTCTGTTGGTGTCCTGGGGGCTCTGTTAGGGTTCTGGGGGCACTGTTGTTCTCCTGGGGTCTCTGTTGGGGTCCCGGGGGCTCTGTTGGGGTCTCGGGGGCTCTGTTGGGGTCCTGGGGGCTCTGTTGGGGTCCCGGGGGCTCTGTTGTGGGCCCGGGGGCTCTGTTGTGGGCCCGGGGGCTCTGTTGTGGGCCCGGGGGCTCTGTTGTGGGCCCGGGGGCTCTGTTGTGGGCCCGGGGGCTCTGTTGGGGTCCCGGGGGCTCTCTTGTTGTCCTGGGGGCTCTCTTGTTGTCCTGGGGGCTCCGTGGTGGTCCTGGGGGCTCTGTTGCTTTTTTGGCAGATTTATTGTTGTCGTGGGGGCTCTGTTGGGGGTCCTGGGGCCTTTGTTAGGGGTCCTGGGGCCTTTGTTGGAGGTCCTGGGGGCTCTGTTGGGGGTCCTGGGGGCTCTGTTGCGGTCGTGGGTGCACTGTTGTGCTCCTGGGGGCTCTGTTGTGCTCCTGGGGGCTCTGTTGGGGTCCTGGGGTTTGTTTTGGGGTCTTGACAGCTCTGTTGGGGTCCCGGGGGCTCTGTTGGGGTCCCGAGGGCTCTGTTGGTGTCCCGGGGGCTCTGTTGTTGTCCCGGGGGCTCTGTTGTTGTCCCGGGGGCTCTGTTGGGGTCCTGGGGTTTGTTTTGGGGTCTTGACAGCTCTGTTGGGGTCCTGGGGGCTCTGTTGGGGTCCTGGGGGCTCTGTTGGGGTCCTGGGGGCTCTGTTGGGGTCCTGGGGGCTCTGTTGGGGTCCTGGGTGTTCTATTCAGGTACTGGGGGCTCTGTTGGGGTCCTGGGAGCTCTGTTGGGGTCCTGGGAGCTCTGTCGTTCTCCCGGGGGCTCTGTTGGGGTCCCGGGGGCTCTGTTGGGGTCCCGGGGGCTCTGTTGGGGTCCCGGGGGCTCTGTTGGGGTCCCGGGGGCTCTGTTGGGGTCCCGGGGGCTCTGTTGGGGTCCCGGGGGGCTCTGTGGTGGTCCTGGGGGCTCTGTGGTGGTCCTGGGGGCTCCGTGGTGGTCCTGGGGGCTCTGTTGTTTTTTGGCAGCTTTATTGTTGTCGCGGGGACTCTGTTCGGGTCCTGGGGGCTCTGTCGTGGTCCTGGGGGCTCTGTCGGGTTACTGGGGCTCTCGTCGTGTCCTGGGGGCTCTGTTGGGATTCTGGGGGCTCTGCTGGGGGTCCTGGGGGCTCTGTTGCGGTTGTGGGTTCACTGTTGCGGTCGTGGGTGCTATGCTGGGGTCCGGGGGTCTCTGTTGGGGTCCTGGGGTCTCTGTTGGGGTCCTGGGGGTCTCTGTTGGGGTCCCGGGGGCTCTGTTGTGGTCCCGGGGGCTCTGTTGGGGTCCCGGGGGCTCTATTGTTGTTTTGGGGGCTCTGTTGGGGGCCCGGGGGCTCTGTTGGGGGCCCGGGGGCTCTGTTGGGGGCCCGGGGGCTCTGTTGTTTTCCTGGGGGCTCCGTGGTTGTACTGGGGGCTCCGTGGTTGTCCTGGGGGCTCTGTTGATTTTTTGGCAGATTTATTGTTGTCGCGGGGGCTCTGTCGGGGTCCTGGGGGCTCTGTCGGGGTCCTGGGGGCTCTGTCGGGGATCCTGGGGGCTCTGTTGGGGGTCCTGGGGGCCTCTGTTGCGGTCGTGGGTGCCCTGTTGTGCTCCTGGGGGTCTCTGTTGTGCTCCTGGGGGTCTCTGTTGTGCTCCTGGGGGTCTCTGTTGTGGTCCTGGGGGCTCTGTTGTGGTCCTGGGGGCTCTGTTGGGGTCCTGGGGTTTGTTTTGGGGTCCTGGGGGCTCTGTTGGGGTCCTGGGGGCTCTGTTGGGGTCCTGGGGGCTCTGTTGTTCTCCTGGGGGTCTCTGTTGGGGTCCCGGGGGCTCTGTTGGGGTCCCGGGGGCTCTGTTGTGGTCCCGGGGGCTCTGTTGTGGTCCTGGGGTCTCTATTGTTGTTTTGGGGGCTCTGTTGGGGTCCCGGGGGCTCTGTTGGGGTCGCGGGGGCTCTGTTGTTCTCCTGGGGGCTCTGTTGGGGTCCCGGGGGGCTCTGTTGGGGTCCCAGGGGCTCTGTTCGCATCCTGGGGGCTCTGTTCGCGTCCTGGGGGCTCTGTTGTGGTCCCGGGGGCTCTGTTGTGGTCCTGGGGTCTCTATTGTTGTTTTGGGGGCTCTGTTGGGTTCCTGGGTGCTCTGTTGGAGTCCCGGGGGCTCTGTTGGAGTCCCGGGGGCTCTGTTGGGGTCCCGGGGTATCTGTTGGGGTCCCGGATGCTCTTTTGAGGTCCTGGGGGCTCTGTTGTGGGCCCGGGGGCTCTGTTGGGGTCCTGGGGGCTCTGTTGTTTTTTTGGCAGCTTTATTGTTGTCGCGGGAACACTGTTGGGGTCCTGGGGGCTCTCTTGGGGTCCTGGGGGCTCTGTTGGGGTCCTGGGGGTTTTGTCGGGTTCCCGGGGTCTCTCGTCGTGTCCCGGGGGCTCTGTTGGGGTCCCGGGGGCTCTGTTGGGGTCCCGGGGGCTCTCTTGTTGTCCTGGGGGCTCTGTTGTTGTCCTGGAAGCTCCATGGTGGTCCTGGGGGCTCTGTTGTTTTTTTGGCAGATTTATTGTTGTCCTGGGGCCTCTGTTGGGGGTCCTGGGGCCTCTGTTGGGGGTCCTGGGGCCTCTGTTGGGGGTCCTGGGGCCTCTGTTGGGGGTCCTGGGGGCTCTGTTGGAGGTCCTGGGGGCTCTGTTGCGGTCGTGGGTGCACTGTTGTGCTCCTGGGGGCTCTGTTGGGGTCCTGGGGTTTGATTTGGGGTCCTGGGGGCTCTCTTGGGGTCCTGGGGGCTCTCTTGGGGTCCTGGGGGCTCTGTTGGGGTAGTGGGTGTTCTATTCGGGTCCCGGGGGCTCTGTTGGGGTCCCGGGGGCTCTGTTGGGGTCCCGGGGGCTCTGTTGTTGTCCCGGGGGCTCTGTTGTTGTCCCGGGGGCTCTGTTGTTGTCCCGGGGGCTCTGTTGTTGTCCCGGGGGCTCTGTTGTTGTCCCGGGGGCTCTGTTCGGGTCCCGGGGGCTCTGTTGGGTTCCCGGGGGCTCTTTTGAGGTTCCGGGGGCTCTGTTGTTGTCCTGGGGGCTCTGTTGTTGTCCTGGGGGCTCTGTTGTTGTCCTGGGGGCTCCGTGGTGGTCCTGGGGGCTCTGTTGTTTTTTGGCAGCTTTATTGTTTTCGCGGGGACTCTGTTCCGGTCCTGGGGGCTCTGTCGTGGTCCTGGGGGCTCTGTCGGGTTCCTGGGGCTCTCGTCGTGTCCTGGGGCCTCTGTTGGGATCCTGGGGGCTCTGTTGGGGGTCCTGGGGGCTCTGTTGCGGTCGTGGGTTCACTGTTGCGGTCGTGGGTGCTATGCTGGGGTCCTGGGGGTCTCTGTTGTGGTCCTGGGGGTCTCTGTTGTGGTCCTGGGGGCTCTGTTGGGGTCATGGGGTTGGTTTTGGGGTCCCGGGGGCTCTGTTGGGGTCCCGGGGGCTCTGTTGGGGTCCTGGGGGCTCTGTTGGGGTCCTGGGGGCTCTGTTGGGGTCCTGGGAGCTCTGTTGTTCTCCTAGGGACTCTGTTGTTGTCCCGGGGGCTCTGTTGGGGTCCTGGGGTTTGTTTTGGGGTCTTGACAGCTCTGTTGTTCTCCCGGGGGCTCTGTTTTTCTCCCGGGGGCTCTGTTGGGGTCCCGGAGGCTCTGTTGGGGTCCCGGGGGCTCTGTTGGGGTCCCGGGGGCTCTGTTGTTTTCCTGGGGGCTCTGTTGTTTTCCTGGGGGCTCTGTTGTTTTCCTGGGGGCTCTGTTGTTTTCCTGGGGGCTCCGTGGTTGTACTGGGGGGTCTGTTGATTTTTTGGCAGATTTATTGTTGTCGCGGGGGCTCTGTTGGGGTCCTGGGGGCTCTGTTGGGGTCCTGGGGGTTTTGTCGGGTTCCCGGGGGCTCTGTTGGGGTCCCGGGGGCTCTGTTGGGGTCCCGGGGGCTCTCTTGTTGTCCTGGGGGCTCTGTTGTTGTCCTGGAAGCTCCGTGGTGGTCCTGGGGGCTCTGTTGTTTTTTTGGCAGATTTATTGTTGTCCTGGGGCCTCTGTTGGGGGTCCTGGGGCCTCTGTTGGGGGTCCTGGGGCCTCTGTTGGGGGTCCTGGGGCCTCTGTTGGGGGTCCTGGGGCCTCTGTTGGAGGTCCTGGGGGCTCTGTTGCGGTCGTGGGTGCACTGTTGGGGTCCTGGGGGCTCTGTTGGGGTCCTGGGGTTTGTTTTGGGGTCCTGGGGTTTGTTTTGGGGTCCTGGGGGCTCTGTTGGGGTCCTGGGGGCTCTGTTGGGGTCCTGGGTGTTCTATTCGGGTACTGGGGGCTCTGATGGTGTCCTGGAGTCTCTGTTGGGGTCCTGGGAGCTCTGTTGTTCTCCTGGGGACTCTGTTGGCGTCCCGGGGGCTCTGTTGGCGTCCCGGGGGCTCTATTGGGGTCCCGGAGGCTCTGTTGTTGTCCCGGGGCCTCTGTTGGGGTCCCGGGGGCTCTGTTGGGGTCCCGGGGGCTCTGTTGGGGTCCCGGGTGCTCTGTTGAGGTTCCGGGGGCTCTGTTGAGGTTCCGGGGGCTCTGTTGAGGTTCCGGGGGCTCTGTTGGGGTCCTGGGGGCTCTGTTGTTTTTTGGCAGCTTTATTGTTTTCGCGGGGACTCTGTTCGGGTCCTGGGGGCTCTGTCGTGGTCCTGGGGGCTCTGTCGGGTTCCTGGGGCTCTCGTCGTGTCCTGGGGCCTCTGTTGGGATCCTGGGGGCTCTGTTGGGGGTCCTGGGGGCTCTGTTACGGTCGTGGGTTCACTGTTGCGGTCGTGGGTGCTATGCTGGGGTCCTGGGGGTCTCTGTTGTGGTCCTGGGGGTCTCTGTTGTGGTCCTGGGGGCTCTGTTGGGGTCCTGGGGTTGGTTTTGGGGTCCTGGGGGCTCTGTTGGGGTCCTGGGGGCTCTGTTGGGGTCCTGGGGGCTCTGTTGGGGTCCTGGGAGCTCTGTTGTTCTCCTAGGGACTCTGTTGTTGTCCCGGGGGCTCTGTTGGGGTCCTGGGGTTTGTTTTGGGGTCTTGACAGCTCTGTTGGGGTCCTGGGGGCTCTGTTGGGGTCCTGGGGGCTCTGTTGGGGTCCTGGGGGCTCTGTTGGGGTCCTGGGGGCTCTGTTGGCGTCCTGGGTGTTCTATTCGGGTCCTGGGGGCTCTGTTGGGGTCCTGGGGGCTCTGTTGGGGTCGCGGGGGCTCTGTTGGGGTCGCGGGGGCTCTGTTGGGGTCGCGGGGGCTCTGTTGGGGTCCCGGGGGCTCTGTTGGGGTCCCGGGGGCTCTGTTGGGGTCCCGGGGGCTCTGTTCGGGTCCCGGGGGCTCTGTTGTGGTCCTGGGGGCTCCGTGGTGGTCCTGGGGGCTCTGTTGTTTTTTGGCAGCTTTATTGTTGTCGCGGGGACTCTGTTCGGGTCCTGGGGGCTCTGTCGTGGTCCTGGGGGCTCTGTCGGGTTACTGGGGCTCTCGTCGTGTCCTGGGGGCTCTGTTGGGATTCTGGGGGCTCTGCTGGGGGTCCTGGGGGCTCTGTTGCAGTTGTGGGTTCACTGTTGCGGTCGTGGGTGCTATGCTGGGGTCCGGGGGTCTCTGTTGGGGTCCTGGGGGTCTCTGTTGGGGTCCTGGGGGTCTCTGTTGGGGTCCTGGGGGTCTCTGTTCGCGTCCCGGGTTCTCTGTTGGGGTCCCGGGTTCTCTGTTGGGGTCCCGGGGGCTCTGTTGGGGTCCCGGGGGCTCTGTTGGGGTCCCGGGGGCTCTGTTGGGGTCCCGGGGGCTCTGTTGTTTTCCTGGGGGCTCTGTTGTTTTCCTGGGGGCTCCGTGGTTGTACTGGGGGCTCAGTGGTTGTCCTGGGGGGTCTGTTGATTTTTTGGCAGATTTATTGTTGTCGCGGGGGCTCTGTCGGGGTCCTGGGGGCTCTGTCGGGGTCCTGGGGCCTCTGTTGGGATCCTGGGGGCTCTGTTGGGGGTCCTGGGGGCCTCTGTTGTGCTCCTGGGGGCTCTGTTGTGCTCCTGGGGGCTCTGTTGTGCTCCTGGGGGTCTCTGTTGTGCTCCTGGGGGTCTCTGTTGTGCTCCTGGGGGTCTCTGTTGTGGTCCTGGGGGCTCTGTTGGGGTCCTGGGGTTCGTTTTGGGGTCTTGACAGCTCTGTTGGGGTCCTGGGGGCTCTGTTGGGGTCCCGGGGGCTCTGTTGGGGTCCTGGGGTCTCTATTGTTGTTTTGGGGGCTCTGTTGGGGTCCCGGGGGCTCTGTTGGGGTCCCGGGAGCTCTGTTGTTCTCCTGGGAACTCTGTTGGGGTCCCGGGGGGCTCTGTTGGGGTCCCGGGGGGCTCTGTTGGGGTCCCGGGGGGCTCTGTTGGGGTCCCGGGGGCTCTGTTGGGGTCCTGGGGGTTCTGTTGTGGTCCTGGGGGCTCTGTTGTGGTCCTGGGGGCTCTGTTGTGGTCCCGGGGTCTCTATTGTTGTTTTGGGGGCTCTGTTGGGGTCCCGGGTGCTCTGTTGGGGTCCCGGGGGCTCTGTTGGGGTCCTGGGGTATCTGTTGGTGTCCCGGGTGCTCTTTTGAGGTCCTGGGGGCTCTGTTGTGGGCCCGGGGGCTCTGTTGGGGTCCTGGGGGCTCTGTTGTTTTTTTTGGCAGCTTTATTGTTGTCGCGGGGACACTGTTGGGGTCCTGGGGGCTCTGTTGGGTTCCTGGGGGCTCTGTTGGGGTCCTGGGGGCTCTGTTGGGGTCCCGGGGGCTCTGTTGGGGTCCCGGGGGCTCTGTTGGGGTCCCGGGGGCTCTGTTGTTGTCCTGGAAGCTCCGTGGTGGTCCTGGGGGCTCTGTTGTTTTTTTGGCAGATTTATTGTTGTCCTGGGGCCTCTGTTGGGGGTCCTGGGGCCTCTGTTGGGGGTCCTGGGGCCTCTGTTGGGGGTCCTGGGGGCTCTGTTGGAGGTCCTGGGGGCTCTGTTGCGGTCGTGGGTGCACTGTTGTGCTCCTGGGGGCTCTGTTGGGGTCCTGGGGTTTGTTTTGGGGTCCTGGGGTTTGTTTTGGGGTCCTGGGGGCTCTGTTGGGGTCCTGGGGGCTCTGTTGGGGTCCTGGGTGTTCTATTCGGGTACTGGGGGCTCTGATGGTGTCCTGGAGTCTCTGTTGGGGTCCTGGGAGCTCTGTTGTTCTCCTGGGGGCTCTGTTGGGGTCCCGGGGGCTCTGTTGGGGTCCCGGGGGCTCTGTTGGGGTCCCGGGGGCTCTGTTGTTGTCCTGGGGGCTCCGTGGTGGTCCTGGGGGCTCTGTTGGGGTCCTGGGGGCTCTGTTGGGGTCCTGGGGCTCTGTTGGGGTCCTGGGTGTTCTATTCGGGTACTGGGGGCTCTGATGGTGTCCTGGAGTCTCTGTTGTTCTCCCGGGGGCTCTGTTGTTCTCCCGGGGGCTCTGTTGTTCTCCCGGGGGCTCTGTTGTTCTCCCGGGGGCTCTGTTGTTCTCCCGGGGGCTCTGTTGTTCTCCCGGGGGCTCTGTTGTTCTCCGGGGGCTCTGTTGTTCTCCCGGGGGCTCTGTTGTTCTCCCGGGGGCTCTGTTGTTCTCCCGGGGGCTCTGTTGGCGTCCCGGGGGCTCTGTTGGCGTCCCGGGGGCTCTGTTGTTGTCCCGGGGGCTCTGTTGTTGTCCCGGGGGCTCTGTTGTTGTCCCGGGGGCTCTGTTGTTGTCCCGGGGGCTCTGTTGGGGTCCCGGGGGCTCTGTTGGGGTCCCGGGGGCTCTGTTGGGGTCCCGGGGGCTCTGTTGGGGTCCCGGGGGCTCTGTTGGGGTCCCGGGGGCTCTGTTGTTGTCCTGGAAGCTCCGTGGTGGTCCTGGGGGCTCTGTTGTTTTTTTGGCAGATTTATTGTTGTCCTGGGGGCACTGTTGGGGGTCCTGGGGGCACTGTTGGGGGTCCTGGGGCCTCTGTTGGGGGTCCTGGGGCCTCTGTTGGGGGTCCTGGGGCCTCTGTTGGAGGTCCTGGGGGCTCTGTTGCGGTCGTGGGTGCACTGTTGTGCTCCTGGGGGCTCTGTTGGGGTCCTGGGGTTTGTTTTGGTGTCCTGGGGTTTGTTTTGGTGTCCTGGGGGCTCTCTTGGGGTCCTGGGGGCTCTCTTGGGGTCCTGGGTGTTCTATTCGGGTACTGGGGGCTCTGATGGTGTCCTGGAGTCTCTGTTGGGGTCCCGGGGGCTCTGTTGGGGTCCCGGGGGCTCTGTTGGGGTCCCGGGGGCTCTGTTGGGGTCCCGGGGGTTTGTTGGGGTCCCGGGGGCTTTGTTGTTGTCCTGGGGGCTCTGTTGTTTTTTGGCAGCTTTATTGTTTTCGCGGGGACTCTGTCGTGGTCCTGGGGGCTCTGTCGTGGTCCTGGGGGCTCTGTCGGGTTCCTGGGGCTCTCGTCGTGTCCTGGGGCCTCTGTTGGGATCCTGGGGGCTCTGTTGGTGTTTTGGGGGCTCTGTTGGGGTCCTGGGGGCTCTCTTGTTGTCCTGGGGGCTCTGTCGTGGTCCTGGGGGCTCTCGTCGTGTCCTGGGGCTCTCGTCGTGTCCTGGGGCCTCTGTTGGGATCCTGGGGGCTCTGTTGGGGGTCCTGGGGGCTCTGTTACGGTCGTGGGTTCACTGTTGCGGTCGTGGGTGCTATGCTGGGGTCCGGGGGTCTCTGTTGGGGTCCCGGGGGCTCTGTTGGGGTCCCGGGGGCTCTGTTGGGGTCCCGGGGGCTCTGTTGGGGTCCCGGGGGCTCTGTTGGGGTCCCGGGGGCTCTGTTGTTTTCCTGGGGGCTCCGTGGTTGTACTGGGGGCTCAGTGGTTGTCCTGGGGGGTCTGTTGATTTTTTGGCAGATTTATTGTTGTCGCGGGGGCTCTGTCGGGGTCCTGGGGCCTCTGTTGGATCCTGGGGGCTCTGTTGGGGGTCCTGGGGGCCTCTGTTGTGCTCCTGGGGGCTCTGTTGTGCTCCTGGGGGCTCTGTTGTGCTCCTGGGGGTCTCTGTTGTGCTCCTGGGGGTCTCTGTTGTGGTCCTGGGGGCTCTGTTGGGGTCCTGGGGTTCGTTTTGGGGTCTTGACAGCTCTGTTGGGGTCCTGGGGGCTCTGTTGGGTCCCGGGGGCTCTGTTGGGGTCCTGGGGTCTCTATTGTTGTTTTGGGGGCTCTGTTGGGGTCCCGGGGGCTCTGTTGGGGTCCCGGGAG
This sequence comes from Opisthocomus hoazin, assembly GCF_030867145.1. Taxonomy (NCBI): domain Eukaryota; kingdom Metazoa; phylum Chordata; class Aves; order Opisthocomiformes; family Opisthocomidae; genus Opisthocomus; species Opisthocomus hoazin. Next base: position 250,330 of record NW_027448778.1, read on the forward strand.
CTCTGTTGTTCTCCTGGGAACTCTGTTGGGGTCCTGGGGGCTCTGTTGGGGTCCTGGGGGCTCTGTTGGGGTCCTGGGTGTTCTATTCGGGTACTGGGGGCTCTGATGGTGTCCTGGAGTCTCTGTTGTTCTCCCGGGGGCTCTGTTGTTCTCCCGGGGGCTCTGTTGTTCTCCCGGGGGCTCTGTTGGGGTCCCGGGGGCTCTGTTGGGGGTCCCGGGGGCTCTGTTGGGGTCCGGGGGCTCTGTTGGGGTCCCGGGGGCTCTGTTGGGGTCCCGGGGGCTCTGTTGGGGTCCCGGGGGCTCTGTTGGGGTCCCGGGGGCTCTGTTGTTGTCCTGGAAGCTCCGTGGTGGTCCTGGGGGCTCTGTTGTTTTTTTGGCAGATTTATTGTTGTCCTGGGGGCACTGTTGGGGGTCCTGGGGGCACTGTTGGGGGTCCTGGGGCCTCTGTTGGGGGTCCTGGGGCCTCTGTTGGAGGTCCTGGGGGCTCTGTTGCGGTCGTGGGTGCACTGTTGTGCTCCTGGGGGCTCTGTTGGGGTCCTGGGGTTTGTTTTGGGGTCCTGGGGTTTGTTTTGGTGTCCTGGGGGCTCTCTTGGGGTCCTGGGGGCTCTGTTGGGGTCCTGGGGGCTCTCTTGGGATCCTGGGTGTTCTATTCGGGTACTGGGGGCTCTGATGGTGTCCTGGAGTCTCTGTTGGGGTCCCGGGGGCCCTGTTGGGGTCCCGGGGGCTCTGTTGGGGTCCCGGGGGCTTTGTTGTTGTCCTGGGGGCTCTGTTGTTTTTTGGCAGCTTTATTGTTTTCGCGGGGACTCTGTTCCGGTCCTGGGGGCTCTGTCGTGGTCCTGGGGGCTCTGTCGGGTTCCTGGGGCTCTCGTCGTGTCCTGGGGCCTCTGTTGGGATCCTGGGGGCTCTGTTGGTGTTTTGGGGGCTCTGTTGGGGTCCTGGGGGCTCTCTTGTTGTCCTGGGGGCTCTGTCGTGGTCCTGGGGGCTCTGTCGGGTTCCTGGGGCTCTCGTCGTGTCCTGGGGCCTCTGTTGGGATCCTGGGGGCTCTGTTGGGGGTCCTGGGGGCTCTGTTACGGTCGTGGGTTCACTGTTGCGGTCGTGGGTGCTATGCTGGGGTCCGGGGGTCTCTGTTGGGGTCCTGGGGGTCTCTGTTGGGGTCCTGGGGTCTCTGTTGGGGTCCTGGGGGCACTGTTGGGGTCCTGGGGGCTCTGTGGGGGTCCCGGGGGCTCTGTGGGGGTCCCGGGGGCTCTGTTGGGGTCCCAGGGGCTCTGTTGGGGTCCCAGGGGCTCTGTTGGGGTCCCGGGGGCTCTGTTGGGGTCCCGGGGGCTCTGTTGTTTTCCTGGGGGCTCTGTTGTTTTCCTGTGGGCTCCGTGGTTGTACTGGGGGCTCAGTGGTTGTCCTGGGGGGTCTGTTGATTTTTTGGCAGATTTATTGTTGTCGCGGGGGCTCTGTCGGGGTCCTGGGGGGCTCTGTCGGGGTCCTGGGGCCTCTGTTGGGATCCTGGGGGCTCTGTTGGGGGTCCTGGGGCCTCTGTTGTGCTCCTGGGGGCTCTGTTGTGCTCCTGGGGGTCTCTGTTGTGCTCCTGGGGGTCTCTGTTGTGGTCCTGGGGGCTCTGTTGGGGTCCTGGGGTTCGTTTTGGGGTCTTGACAGCTCTGTTGGGGTCCTGGGGGCTCTGTTGGGGTCCCGGGGGCTCTGTTGGGGTCCTGGGGTCTCTATTGTTGTTTTGGGGGCTCTGTTGGGGTCCCGGGGGCTCTGTTGGGGTCCCGGGAGCTCTGTTGTTCTCCTGGGAACTCTGTTGGGGTCCCGGGGGCTCTGTTGTTCTCCTGGGGCTCTGTTGTTCTCCTGGGGGCTCTGTTGTTCTCCCGGGGCTCTGTTGTTCTCCCGGGGGCTCTGTTGGGGTCCCGGGGGCTCTGTTGGGGTCCCGGGGGCTCTGTTGGGGTCCCGGGGGCTCTGTTGGGGTCCCGGGGGCTCTGTTGGGGTCCCGGGGGCTCTGTTGGGGTCCCGGGGGCTCTGTTGGGGTCCCGGGGGCTCTGTTGTTGTCCTGGAAGCTCCGTGGTGGTCCTGGGGGCTCTGTTGTTTTTTTGGCAGATTTATTGTTGTCCTGGGGCCTCTGTTGGGGGTCCTGGGGCCTCTGTTGGGGGTCCTGGGGCCTCTGTTGGGGGGTCCTGGGGCCTCTGTTGGAGGTCCTGGGGGCTCTGTTGCGGTCGTGGGTGCACTGTTGTGCTCCTGGGGGCTCTGTTGGGGTCCTGGGGTTTGTTTTGGGGTCCTGGGGTTTGTTTTGGGGTCCTGGGGTTTGTTTTGGTGTCCTGGGGGCTCTCTTGGGGTCCTGGGGGCTCTGTTGGGGTCCTGGGGGCTCTCTTGGGGTCCTGGGTGTTCTATTCGGGTACTGGGGGCTCTGATGGTGTCCTGGAGTCTCTGTTGGGGTCCCGGGGGCCCTGTTGGGGTCCCGGGGGCTCTGTTGGGGTCCCGGGGGCTCTGTTGGGGTCCCGGGGGCTCTGTTGTTGTCCTGGGGGCTCCGTGGTGGTCCTGGGGGCTCTGTTGGGGTCCTGGGGGCTCTGTTGGGGTCCTGGGTGTTCTATTCGGGTACTGGGGGCTCTGATGGTGTCCTGGAGTCTCTGTTGTTCTCCGGGGGCTCTGTTGTTCTCCCGGGGGCTCTGTTGTTCTCCCGGGGGCTCTGTTGTTCTCCCGGGGGCTCTGTTGTTCTCCCGGGGGCTCTGTTGTTCTCCCGGGGGCTCTGTTGTTCTCCCGGGGGCTCTGTTGGCGTCCCGGGGGCTCTGTTGGCGTCCCGGGGGCTCTGTTGTTGTCCCGGGGGCTCTGTTGTTGTCCCGGGGGCTCTGTTGTTGTCCCGGGGGCTCTGTTGTTGTCCCGGGGGCTCTGTTGGGATCCCGGGGGCTCTGTTGGGGTCCCGGGGGCTCTGTTGGGGTCCCGGGGGCTCTGTTGGGGTCCCGGGGGCTCTGTTGGGGTCCGGGGGCTCTGTTGGGGTCCCGGGGCTCTGTTGTTGTCCTGGAAGCTCCGTGGTGGTCCTGGGGGCTCTGTTGTTTTTTTGGCAGATTTATTGTTGTCCTGGGGCACTGTTGGGGGTCCTGGGGCACTGTTGGGGGTCCTGGGGCCTCTGTTGGGGGTCCTGGGGCCTCTGTTGGGGGTCCTGGGGCCTCTGTTGGAGGTCCTGGGGGCTCTGTTGCGGTCGTGGGTGCACTGTTGTGCTCCTGGGGCTCTGTTGGGGTCCTGGGGTTTGTTTTGGTGTCCTGGGGTTTGTTTTGGTGTCCTGGGGGCTCTCTTGGGGTCTGGGGCTCTCTTGGGGTCCTGGGGGCTCTCTTGGGGTCCTGGGTGTTCTATTCGGGTACTGGGGGCTCTGATGGTGTCCTGGAGTCTCTGTTGGGGTCCCGGGGGCTCTGTTGGGGTCCCGGGGGCTCTGTTGGGGTCCCGGGGGCTCTGTTGGGGTCCCGGGGGTTTGTTGGGGTCCGGGGGCTTTGTTGTTGTCCTGGGGGCTCTGTTGTTTTTTGGCAGCTTTATTGTTTTCGCGGGGACTCTGTCGTGGTCCTGGGGGCTCTGTCGTGGTCCTGGGGGCTCTGTCGGGTTCCTGGGGCTCTCGTCGTGTCCTGGGGCCTCTGTTGGGATCCTGGGGGCTCTGTTGGTGTTTTGGGGGCTCTGTTGGGGTCCTGGGGCTCTCTTGTTGTCCTGGGGGCTCTGTCGTGGTCCTGGGGGCTCTCGTCGTGTCCTGGGGCTCTCGTCGTGTCCTGGGGCCTCTGTTGGGATCCTGGGGCTCTGTTGGGGGTCCTGGGGGCTCTGTTACGGTCGTGGGTTCACTGTTGCGGTCGTGGGTGCTATGCTGGGGTCCGGGGGTCTCTGTTGGGGTCCCGGGGGCTCTGTTGGGTCGGGCTTGGGTCCCGGGGGCTCTGTTGGGGTCCCGGGGGCTCTGTTGTTTTCCTGGGGGCTCCGTGGTTGTACTGGGGGCTCAGTGGTTGTCTGGGGGGTCTGTTGATTTTTGGTCAGAGGGATGGATCTGTTGGTCCGGGGGCTCTGTCGGGGTCCTGGGGCCTTGTCTGTGCTCCTGGGGGCCTCTGTTGTGCTCCTGGGGGCTCTGTTGTGCTCCTGGGGCTCTGTTGTGCTCCTGGGGGTCTCTGTTGTGCTCCTGGGGGCTCTGTTGTGGCTCCTGGGGTCTCTGTTTTGGGGTCCTTGGGGCTCTGTTGGGGGTCTTGAGCTCTGTTGGTCCGGGGCTCTGTTGGGGTCCCGGGGCTCTGTTGGGGTCCTGGGGTCTCTATTGTTGTTTTGGGGGCTCTGTTGGGGTCCCGGGGGCTCTGTTGGGGTCCGGGACTCTGTTGTTCTCCTGGGAACTCTGTTGGGGTCCTGGGGCTCTGTTGGGGTCCTGGGCTCTGTTGGGTCCTGGGGTCTCTGTTGGTCTGGGTTCTATTCGGGCTGGGGCTCTGATGGTGTCCTGGAGTCTCTGTTGTTCTCCCGGGCTCTGTTGTTCTCCGGGGGCTCTGTTGGGGTCCCGGGGCTCTGTGGGTCGGGGCTCTCCGGGGGCTCTGTTGGGGTCCCGGGGGCTCTGTTGGGTCCCGGGGGCTCTGTTGTTGTCCTGGAAGCTCCGTGGTGTCCTGGGCTCTGTTGTTTTTTTGGCACACTTTTGTTGTCCTGGGGCACTGTTGGGGTCTGGGGCACTGTTGGGGGTCCTGGGGCCTCTGTTGGGGGTCCTGGGGCCTCTGTTGGGGTCCTGGGCCTCTGTTGGAGGTCCTGGGGCTCTGTTGCGGTCCGTGGGTGCTCTGTTGCGCTCCTGGGGCTCTGTTGGGGTCCTGTTTGGGTCCTGTTGTTTTGGTGTCCTGGGGGCTCTCTTGGGTCTGGGGGCTCTGTTGGGGTCCTGGGGGCTCTCTTGGGATCCTGGGTGTTCTATTCGGTACTGGGCTCTGATGGGTCCTGGAGTCTCTGTTGGTCCGGGGCCCTGGGGCCCTTGGTCCCGGGCCTGTTGGGGTCCCGGGGGCTTGTTGTTGTCCTGGGCTCGTGTTGCTCTGTTGCTTTTTCGGGCTCTTCGGTCTGGGGCTCTGTCGGTCCTGGGCTCTGTCGGGTCCTGGGGCTCTGTCGTGTCCTGGGGCTCTGTTGGTCCTGGGGCTCTGTTGTTTTGGGCTTGGGGTCCTGGGCTCTCTTGTGTCCTGGGGGCTCTCTGTCGGGTCCTGGGGGCTCTGTCGGGTCCTGGGGCTCTGTCGTGTCCTGGGGCTCTGTTGGTCCTGGGGCTCTGTGGGGTCCTTGGGGCTGTTACGGTGTCGGGTTCACTGTTGCGGTCGTGGTGCTCTGTGGGTCCTGGGGTCTCTGTGGTCTCTGTTGGGGTCCTGGGGTCTCTGTGGGGTCCTGGGGGCTCTGTTGGGTCCTGGGGCACTGTGGGTCCTGGGGGCTCTGTGGGGTCCAGGGGCTCTGTGGGGTCCCAGGGGCTCTGTTGGGGTCCCTGGGGCTCTGTTGGGGTCCCGGGGGCTCTGTTGTTTCCGGGGCTCTGTTGTTTTCCTGGGGCTCTGTTGTTCTGGGGCTCCGTGGTTGTCCTGGGGGCTCAGTGGTTGTCCTGGGGTCTGTTATTTTTGGCAGATTTGTTGTCGCTGGGGCTCTGTCGGGGTCCTGGGGCTCTGTCGGGTCCTGGGGCCTCTGTTGGATCCTGGGGGCTCTGTTGGGGTCCTGGGGCTCTGTTGTGGCTCCTGGGGGCTCTGTTCGGTCGTGCTCCTGGGGTCCTGTGGTCTGGGGCTCTGTGGGGTCCTGGGTCGTTTGGGTCTGACAGCTGTTGGGGTCCTGGGGGCTCTGTTGGGGTCGGGGCTCTGTTGGGGTCCTGGGTCTCTGTTTGGGTCCCTGGGGCTCTGTTGGGGTCCCGGGGTGCTCTGTGGGTCCGAGCTGTGTCCGGGCTCTGTTGGTCCGGGGCTCTGTTGTTCTCCGGGGGCTCTGTTGTTCTCCCGGGCTCTGTTGTTCCCTGCCTGGGGGCTCCTTGTTGGGGTCCCGGGGGCTCTGTTGGGGTCCCGGGGGCTCTGTGGGGTCCCGGGGCTCTGTTGGGTCCGGGGCTTGCTGGGGTCCCGGGGGCTCAGTGGGTGTCCTGAACCTCCGTGTCCTGGCTCTGTTGTTTTTGGCAGATTATGTGTCCTGGGCCTCTGTTGGGGTCCTGGGGCCTCTGTTGGGGGTCCTGGGGCCTCTGTTGGGGGTCCTGGGGCCTCTGTTGGAGGTCTGGGGGCTCTGTTGCGGTCGTGGGTGCACTGTTGTGCTCCTGGGGGCTCTGTTGGGGTCCTGGGGTTTGTTTTGGGGTCCTGGGGTTTGTTTTGGGGTCCTGGGGTTTGTTTTGGTGTCCTGGGGGCTCTCTTGGGGTCCTGGGGCTCTGTTGGGTCCTGGGGGCTCTCTTGGGGTCCTGGGTGTTCTATTCGGGTACTGGGGCTCTGATGGTGTCCTGGAGTCTCTGTTGGGGTCCCGGGGCCCTGTTGGGTCCCGGGGGCTCTGTTGGGGTCCCGGGGCTCTGTTGGGTCCCGGGGGCTTTGTTGTTGTCCTGGGGGCTCTGTTGTTTTTTGGCAGCTTTATTGTTTTCGCGGGGACTCTGTTCAGTCCTGGGGCTCTGTCGTGGTCCTGGGGCTCTGTCGGGTTCCTGGGCTCTCGTCGTGTCCTGGGGCCTCTGTTGGGATCCTGGGGCTCTGTGGTGTTTTGGGGGCTCTGTTGGGGTCTGGGGCTCTTGTTGTCTGGGGGCTCTGTCGTGGTCCTGGGGCTCTGTCGGGTTCCTGGGGCTCTCGTCGTGTCCTGGGGCCTCTGTTGGGATCCTGGGGGCTCTGTTGGGGGTCCTGGGGGCTCTGTTACGGTCGTGGGTTCACTGTTGCGGTCGTGGGTGCTATGCTGGGTCCGGGGGTCTCTGTTGGGGTCCTGGGGGTCTCTGTTGGGGTCCTGGGGGTCTCTGTTGGGTCCTGGGGCACTGTTGGGGTCCTGGGAGCTCTGTTGGGGTCCCGGGGGCTCTGTGGGGGTCCCGGGGCTCTGTTGGGTCCCAGGGGCTCTGTTGGGGTCCCAGGGGCTCTGTTGGGGTCCCGGGGGCTCTGTTGGGGTCCTGGGGGCTCTGTTGTTTTCCTGGGGGCTCTGTTGTTTTCCTGGGGGCTCCGTGGTGTACTGGGGGCTCAGTGGTTGTCCTGGGGGTCTGTTGATTTTTTGGCAGATTTATTGTTGTCGCGGGGCTCTGTCGGGGTCCTGGGGCTCTGTCGGGTCCTGGGGGCTCTGTCGGGGTCCTGGGGCCTCTGTTGGGATCCTGGGGGCTCTGTTGGGGTCCTGGGGCCTCTGTTGTGCTCCTGGGGCTCTGTTGTGCTCCTCGGGGCTCTGTTGTGCTCCTGGGGGTCTCTGTTGTGCTCCTGGGGGTCTCTGTTGTGGTCCTGGGGGCTCTGTTGGGGTCCTGGGGTTCGTTTTGGGGTCTTGACAGCTCTGTTGGGGTCCCGGGGGCTCTGTTGGGGTCCCGGA